>NC_081574.1:4607367-4618010 GCF_022355385.1 Mustela nigripes | reverse complement strand
AGTGACTCTTAATCTCACAAAACAAACTGAGGGTTGCTGGGGGGAGGGGGGTTGGGAGAAGGGGGTGGGATTATGGCCACTGGGGAGGGTATGTGCTTTGGTGAGTGCTGTGAAGTGTGTAAACCTGGTGATTCACAGACCTGTACCCCTGGGGATAAAAATATATGTTTATAAAAAATAAAAAATTATAAAAAAAATAAAAATAAAATAAAATAAATAAAAAATAAGTAACAGTTTTTTTCAGTTTTCAAAAGTTTTGCTATGTTATGTCTTGTGCGGGTTTATTGGGTTTACCTTATTTTGAGTGCTAAACTTCTTTAATCTGTAGGTTTCTGTTGTTTTCCAGTTATGGCTGCAGCTGTCATTTATTTGAAAAAATTTTTTAAGTCTCACACCTTTACTCATTTCCTTCCTGGATGCTTACGCACCTATGTTAGGTTTTTGTTATAGTCTCTCTGATTTCTAAGGCTTTATATTTTTTTTCCCAGTTTACTTTCTCTCTGTTAATCATATTGGATAATTTCTATTGTTCTACTTTTATCTTCTCTGATTCATTTTACTAGTTACTTCTTTCTGCCATTAGGCCCAACCATTGAGTTTTCACATCAGTTATTATATTTTCAGTTTGAAATTTTCCACTTGATTCCATTTTTATCTTCTATTTTTGGTTGGAGATTTCTGTTTCTTTGCAGAAATTTTGTGTGTTTTTTATTTGATTCAAGAAAAGAAATCTTATATTGAGAAAGGAATGATAATTTAAATGACAGTGTATTTCTCACCACAAATCAGGAAGGCTGTAAGGAATTGGCAAAGTATAATAAAATAAAGTAAAATAAAATAAAAAGTAAAATAATGGTCAATTGTCAATTCCATAATCCTACTTTCAATGAAAATATCCTTCAGGAATGAGGAGAAATCAAAAGATTTTCAGAGGGAAGGAAAACTAGGAGTTGACACCAGAAGACCTGTCATGGGAGAATAACTAATGAAACATCTCTAATAGAAAGGAAACAATAAAAGAAGGAAATTTAGAACATCAGGAAGGAAAAAGAGAATACAGACAACATCCTAAGCAAAATTATGTGTGAAACAATATTTCTTTCTCCATCTGGGGTTTCTAAAGTATATTTGTTTGTGAAAGCAAACGTTTTAACACTAAATGTATAAAGAGGAAATACTTAAGACAATTATAAAGGGAAAAGGGTTAAAAAATCCTACAAGGGGGTCACTTTTATAAAAACTATTTCACTCAAATTTGCAAAATGACATGGATAGAGAGTAAAAGTTTTTATATTTGTAATATAATACATGGAACAATAATTTAAAAAGCTATGTGGAGATATGCATAAAACCACTATAGATAAATCAAAATGGAATTCTAAAACATATTCAAATAACTCACAGGAAAGCAGGGAAATAAAAACAAAGAAACAAAAAACAGAAAAAGCAAGCAGAAAACAAGAAATAAAGGGGTAGATATAAGCCCTAACATATCAACAATTACATTAAATGTAAGTGGTCTAAATATATCAAATAAAAGACATAGATGATAGAGTGGATTAAAAAACACGACCCAATTGTCTGGAAGAAATTCACTTCAGATAGTGTAATATTGGCAGGTTGAAAACAAAAGGATTGAAAAAGGTATCTCATACAAACATTAATAAAAAGAAAACAAAAGTTGCTATGTTAATACCAAATAAAACAGACTTTAGAAAAAAAAAAAAAAAGAATTACCAGATACAGAGAGAAATACATAATGATAAAAGAGTCAATCCACCAAGATGATATAGCAATCCTAAATATGTATGCATTGAACAACAAAGCTGCAAGCTATGTGGAACAAACTGATAAAACTGAAAGAAGAAACAGACAAATTCACGATTATATTTGTGAGATTGAACATCTTCTATAAACAGTGGATGGAACTGGATACAAATAAGCAAGGATGTAGAACTCAACACCATCAACTGAAGGACCTAACAGCATTTATAGAACATGCCACACAAAAATTGTCTGTTCTTTGAAAATGTCTGTGGAATAGATAACAAGATATATCAAAGCCTAGGTCATAGAACATGGCTGAAAAATTAAAAATAATTAAAATAATACAAGGTATGTACTCTGATCACAATAGAACAAAACTAGAAATTAATATTAGGAAGATAACTGGAACATTTTCAAAGACTTGGAAACTAAACGACATATTTTGAAATAATACAAGGATAGAGAAAGCCTTAAATAAAAATTTAAAAATACATAGAAGTGGATGAAAATGAAAATAAAAATTTATCGATAATTGTGAAAACAGAGAAGGAAATCTATAGTGGTAAATACATCTGTTAGAATAAAGGACAAATCTGTTATCTAATCTCAACTTCCACCTCAAAAACATAAAAGAGAAGAAAGCAAAATAAAGCAACAGGGAAAGGAAGAAATAAAGATACACGGAATTAATGAAATTGAAATAAGAAAATCAAGCAGAATATGAATGTAACAAAGAGCTGAGGGGTTTTTTTAATTAATGAAATTAACAAATGTTTAGCAAAACCAACAACAACAAAAAACCCTGAAAATAAAAATTACCACTATCAGAAATGAGACAGTTTCCTGCAGACATCAGTAGGAAAATAAGGGAATGCCTAAAAAATTCTGCACATGTAAGTTTAAAAACATTAGTAAAATGAAGCATTTCTTCTAAGGAAAAAAAATGCAAATTGTCACAACTCACACAGTATAAAGTAAACTATTTCAGTAGTACTATTGTATCTATTAGGTAACTCTAACCCATAGTTTAAAAACATTCAGGTGGTTTCACTGGAGATTTATAAGAGAACTTTAAACAATACTTGGGTCTAGTTCCGTTTAATCTTTTCCCAGAAATTAGAATAGGGAGTAATTCCAAAACACTTTATGAAGGTCATCTTATTCTAATACCAAAACCAGATAAATATGTACATTAACTCACAAAAAACAATTGCAGATGAAAACCTGTTATAAATATATTTGTCAATTATTTTAAAAATTATTAACACAATAGTGGCAAATAGAAATCACCATTATATAAATTGAATTATACAACATGGTAAAGTAGAGTTTATTTTAGAGATTCAAGACTGGTTCAATATTCAAAAATCAATCAATGTAATCCGCTGTATTTACAGGTAATGAAGAAGAAAGCTCATGATCATTTAGTCAACGTGGAAATAGCCTTTAACAAATTCACCACCTGCTCGTGATAAAAATTGTCAGAAAAGTTTGAATAGAAGGTAACTTTCTCAACTGGATAAAGAGCATCCAAAACACATACAATAAACCTCATACTTAATTTTAAATTTTGAGAAGAAATGCGAATTTTGACAGACTGAGTACATTTCTCCTGCGATAGAATAAGGCAGGGATGTCTGCTCTCACCAGACAGTGCAGGAAGGCAAGAAAGAGAAATAAAAGGCATACAGATTGGAAAGGAAGAAGTAAAATTGTGCTTATTTGCACATGTGATGATTGCATATTGTCTTTGTCAGTTTGGATTGCTATAACAAAAATGCCAGAGAGTGGGTGGCTTAGAGAAATCAAAGAAAAGTCCGTGCAGGTTTTATTTCTCACAGTTCCCAGACCCTTTTGCAGAGTGCATGTTATCTGGGATCTGAATTCAGAACTGAATTATGGGAGGATGTGCTTGATGGAGAAACCATACCATGCTGGGGCTGGAGGCTATGAGGGTGGCTTTCTAGCACAGCAGAGCTCGCTGACAGCCACGGAGCTGGCTTACCTGGCAACACAGACTCAGGGGGGGACTTTTGGAGTTGTTTCTAGAAACTTAGCCCAGCATCTGTCCTGTCAGCACTCCCCAAACTTCTGGGTGCCATTTAATATTTTGTAATTAATCTTTTTCTGTTTCATCCAGCTGGAGTGAAATCTGTTCTCCCCAGCTGAACTTTGACTGACACAAGGTGTGTGTATGTGTTCCTTGTACCTTTGTTCATTTTGTTGGAACAGATGGAGAGTGCTAGTCCAGAGTTTGGATTTGGGGAAAAAATGTGACCGCGGTCTCATTACTGTAGAGCCAACTTGTGGTAGGTGATCTAGCCTCAATTATTTTCATGGAAAAATTTCTTACTGCGTGAATAGGAATAGGATTTGGTTATTCAGATACCTAAGTGTCTTTTTCTCCATTTTAAATCCACCCAGAGACCTGGAGATGCGTATCTGTTCAGTGTTATAATAAAGCTGTTTTTCAAAGTCTTGTGGATCCAGATGTTACAGATTTGATTGAATCGGTAGTTATTGTCAGTGGTGTTTCATTTTGGTAAATTTATCCTGTAAGATAATGCAATTATGTCTATAACCACTTCATTATTTCCTAATAATAATAACTTTGATGAGTGGGACTTCAAAGACATAAGAAAAAACATACCCTCATATCCTCACTTTAAATCCTGTGTCAAAGGCATAATGATGATGTTGAAATTTCGGGGATCAGAGCTTATGCTTGGGCCACTGGCCAGTAGAGGCTGAATTGAGATAATTTTGATAGTGTGAAAAGTAGAAAGGAAGCTAGAGAAATCAAAGAAAAGTCCATGCAGCTTTGACAGCAGGTGGCCACTCACCATTAAAAGTTCCATTGACATGGAACCTGGTAGGACAATTTACCACAAACCGGATGGCTCAAAACCAGAGGAATTTATTCTCTCTTAGAACTAGAGCCCCGAGGTCTGAAATGTTGGGGTGCAGAGCTGCTGCTTCCTTCTTGAGACTCTAAGGGAGAACCCTTCCCTGCCTCTTGGAGCTTGTGGGGACTCCAAGCGTTCCTTGCCTTAGTGCAGAGCCACTCCGGTCTCTGCCTCCATGTGGCCTCACGTGGCTTCGCATGACCTCCTCCCCTGTGGTCTCTGTCTCACTGAATCCCACCAGCTTTGGTACATTGTATTTTTGTTCTCATTTATCTCAAGTGATTTTCTGATTTCCTTTGTACTTTCTTCTTGGATCCATTGGCTAACTAAGCAGTTGTCATTTAATCTCCACACTTGGAATTCCCCAGACTTCCTTCTGCTATTAATGTCTAGTCTCCCTGCGTTATGATCAGAAAGGGGATTTTGTATGTTTTCAACCTTTTTTACATTGACTAGTATTTCTGTGGCGGAGTATGTGGTCCATCCTGGAGAGTCCTGTCTGTGCACTTGAGAAGAGTGTGTGTTGCGGTATTGCTGCGCATAGTTCTGCATATGCCTGTAGTCCAGCTGGCTTGTTGTGGGGCTGGGTCCACTCTTTTCTTGCTGCCTCCTGTGGTCTGGCTGTTCTTTCCCTTATTGAAAGTGGGAAACTGAAGTCTGCATCCATTATTTTAAAACAGTCTATTTTCCCCTCTAATTCATCAGTTTTCTGTTGTTAGGTATGGAAATATTTATATTTGTTATACCTTCTCGATGTACTGAAACCTTTATTAATATATATAATATCCATCTTTGCCTCTTGCCACATTATTTGATTTACTTTGCTTTGAACTTTTGATGCTTAAAGGACCAGTGCCTGCTGTTTTTCTTACCTAAGTTCTACATCAGCTGAAACAGAAGCACGCCCCTCGCATCGCTCCTTCAGGTGTCCTCCAGACAGGTTAGAGCAGCCCTGCAGAACAGTTTGCAAATAAGTCTGTTCTGCAGCCTTGGGTTCAAGGTACCAGGGAGCTGGGCTGTCACTGTGCCTGGGACGGGTGAGTCTAGGGCAAGAAAAAATGCCTGTTACTTTGAAGGTATGTATTTTTCTCTTGATTAAGCTGTTGTTTATTTCATGCAAACTTTCGGCTGTTCCCAGAACTCCAACAAAGTTGACGCTGCTTGTATCCTTAGTGCTTTTGTAGAAGAATGAGCACTTAGAGCTGCCCTAGTCTACCATTTTGCTGACATCACTCCAAGAGTCCCTTTTTTTTTTTTTTTGAGGCAAATCTTATAACAGAACTTGCATAAGGACAAAAAGAAGCAGATACTTAGAATTCACAATCTCTCCCACAGAAAACTATATTATCTTTCCATGTCTAGTCCCATTTTGGAAGTTATTCTTTAAACCACTCCCCCAGAAGGAGATTGAAAATGATAAAAGAGCACTGAAAAAAAAAAATCATGAGTGAGATGTGAAAAAAAGGAGAGAAAGAGAAGGAGACAACGTTTTCCAGGAGATTTCTCAAGCACAAAGATGGGTTATCATTTGGGAACATTTCCTGTCAATGGTTTCCTGTCTTACAAATACAAGATTTGAAATAAGTTATATAATCCTTTGCAACATTGGACTTATTCTCTTTTTCCCATATCATGATGGTGTTAGATCAGTTTTATTCCTGCATGTGGTGTCTCTTTAACCTGAACTAAATGTAGAACTCTGTGTAAGATCACTGTCCTTCGGTCGTCACGTCCTCGTGTGTCATGAGCTCGGCGCTTTTCATACCCTGGCAGGTGCTGGTGCTGGTGTAGTGATGTGAGAGGTAGGAGGCCAAGTCCGAGCCCTGGGGGGAGTGAGACTCCCGTGCTCCATTCAAATGCCAGTTGTCACTGTTGCTGTGGTAGGGGTGGGACAGCCTCTCGCGCACACCGTCATCAGATCATGAATTGGTATATTGTAGTAAAAGTGGAGCAACATGCAGAAAATCTTAGTGATGCACTTCACAGTAAGTCTTACTTTATAAAAAAAAATTTTAAATTCTTTTTTAAATTTTTATTTATTTACTTATTTATTTTTTTGAAAAAAAGACTTATTTATTTGAGAGCGAGAGGTAGTAAGCAGGGTGAGGGACAAATGGAGAGAGAATCCCAAGCAGACGCCCCACTGAGTGTGGAGCCTGAGGCTGAGCTTGATCTTACACCACTGAGGTTACAACCAAAGCTGAGATCAAAAGTCAGATGCTTAACCACAACCGATGGAGCCACCCAGATGCCCCAGCTCGATACAACGAGCGACCTAAGATATAGCATGTAAAACACATGCATGATCCATCTGGTTTTGTGTGTGTGTGTGTGTGTGTGTGTGTGCATGTA
This sequence comes from Mustela nigripes, assembly GCF_022355385.1. Classification (NCBI taxonomy): domain Eukaryota; kingdom Metazoa; phylum Chordata; class Mammalia; order Carnivora; family Mustelidae; genus Mustela; species Mustela nigripes. The sequence goes on along the minus strand of NC_081574.1, from coordinate 4,610,985 downwards.
CACGTGTGTTAGAAATCATGAACAACTCAGTAACAGAGGATTGTTCAATGAATTGTAGCACACCCACACAAGCCATACCACTCAGCAATTGAAATGGTAATACAGGCTCCATTTCCCATAAAAGTGCACTAACATAAAGTTAAGGGGAAAAACAGCTTTCACAAACCATATGATTGCATTTCCATAAAAATAAACATGTCAGGGTTGTGTTTAGGCACACAGACCAAAAGTATACAGCGTATGGCTTTGGGTAGAGGGTTTTCCTTCCTTCTGCTGTTACAGATTGCCTAAGATTTTGTTGTTGTTTTTAATCATAAAAAGTTCAATATTGGAAAAATAATCTTTGACACAAAATTTGGATTGTTAGAGATGGTCACGTAAAACTAAGAAAAATATAAGTTTCAAGATGGGGAACTGAGCGGAGAATAAAACAGAATTTGCTTCTGAGGAATAAGTAGGAAATGTTCATGATACAGTGCTGATCGTGAGAGATGATAGAGAGCTCAGTGTGTTGAACGGGGGACTGAGGCGGGCACACAGGAGAGAAATCCGGCATTGAGCTGAAGGTGCAGAAGGGGGGAGCGGACATTTGGAGTAGCCGTAAACACTTAGGTGATGCTTACAGTGTGTTAGGCCCCATCCTAAATGTCTTACAGGTGTTGATACATCGGACTTTCACAATAGCCAGGAAAGCGAGGTTCTATACTTTCAGGCAAATAAAACATGGAGAGAATTCTAAGAGGCAGAGCCAGCATTCAAGTCTAGGCTCACCTCCCAGGGACCCTGTGCTGAGCTACTAGACCTATAGCCTGTCTCCTCCAGTGGACCCAGGAGCAGCACAGAAGACAGAAGAGAGAGATCATAACACATCATTGGGGGTGGAGAAAGGCAGAGTGTCAAATGCTGAAAGTGAGCCCATCCTTAGAGGTTAGTTAGTAAAACATGCTAATGATGGAGAAGAATCACATAAACTCTTCATGTATGCGCACAAGTGCAAGAAAAAGAAAGTCAAAATCATTTATGGATTTTATAACCCTGAAGATTAATATCTTCTCATGTTGGCAAATGGACCTAGAGAAGAACTTTAAGTAGCAGCTTTTCTTTTGATCTCTTTTATTTCAAATAAAAACCCACTCTTTGGTGAGTTTGGCTCAAGGGCTTTGGTCTCGTAGAATGCAGCCATCTCCAAGTCTCGGTGCAAGGCCCATTGTTAGACTCTCTAAATAAAAACAACCACCAAGATGTGGAGGAAGTCAAATATCCGTATTTTTTACTAAATAACTTTTGAAGTGAAGAAAACTAGGGTATGTAAAATTGAAGCCTGTGACCCTCAATGGTAAATAGCTCTAACAGCTAGAATTTGAGCTTCTGGGCTTGTCAGTATCCCTAGAAAAGCAGAATTCTGATAGCCTCCATGATTGCTGACCCAGTGTGCAGGCCTTCCTCCCATTACAGATGGGCACAGCCTCTGATTCTGAATTATCTGAATATCAGTTTCCTTAATTTAGTTACTTCTTATGGCAAATGGTGCTGTGCTGGTCATTCCCATGATTGAGGCACATTATATGGCAGCCTGAGCAGGGTTTTGAAGTCAACCTGATATGCTCACACTTGCCTGGGATAAAGCCAATCCCTGGTGTGAGTGGTCTAGGGGAGCCATGGGAGCCATCTTTGTGTGGCCCTAAGGATGTGGGAGTGATCTCCAACAGACAGCTCTGTGCTGCCATCACAAAGGAATGCATTTTACCAACCACCTGGGTGATCTCAGGTGATCAGGTGATCTCTCGAATCCCCAGATGAGATGCACAGCCTGTCAGTGTGAATCTTGCCTGTGAGACCAACCCAAGCCCAGACTCCTGTTTCCAGGAAAGTTTAACATCATAAACTCGTGCCGGTTTAAATTGCTAAGTTGGTGTTGGTATGTGATGCAGAAACAGAGAACTGATACAGTAAGATATGTGGAGAAAATGGACTCCCTGAGAAAATGAAAACAAAACAAAACAACAACAACAACAACAAAAAACAAACACAGCATCTTTTGTTTTTACAATATTGTGACAAATTCTGACAGATTATTAAAGTTACTTAGGTGGAAGGTAGCCAATGCTGGTGTTAACATCTCCCAACTTTGAGCTATTATTCATTATATTACCTGTCCAGTACAGTAAATCATCCTCAGCATATCATTAAATACTCATTAAATGTCCATATGCACCTGCTGCTCTACAGGGCACGAGTAGGAAAAATCAAAACAAAACTGGAAAAGGGTGGTCTATGAAAAAGAAAACCCCAAGTTCCAGTGTGAGGAGGACTGACTTTCTCAGGAGGCCTGTCCCCACCCCAGCTTTGGGGGTCCAGCTGAATATACAGGAGTAAAGAGTAAGGCAGAGCATCAGAGCCATCACACAACCTGGTACTACATTCAGATTTCAAGGAGACTTTCCCATTAGCTATTTCGGGGTTCAGCCCATGCACCCAGAATGTGCATTAATGGAGTCACAGAATCTTCATTTGTAAAGCTCTCTAGATACTTCAAAGGCACAGCTACCAGCTTAAGAGATGAATGAGACCAGCAGTGACATCTAAAGCTGCACTTTTGTGCACTTTAATGACTGATCATTGAAGTTACTTAATTTTTTTCCAATTATTCCAGCAAATATTATATATATAAAGGAATATTACATGACCTCTGAGAAGAAGAAAGCGTCCCAGCCCTCAAGATTTTCACAGCTAGGACAGTAACTGTAAAACCACATGCTGAGTATTGCACCACCATCTGAACTGTGTGGAAAAAGGCGTAGTTTGGATCATTTGAATGGGAAAGGTGGTTTGTGGGAAGGTAGAGCCGATGGAGTAAGTGGTATTCCAGCAAGATCTCAACATTCAAGTCAGATCCATCAGGATAAACGTGTGCTTTCTATCATCATTCATTCAGTGCAGTCAAAAGGCTGCGAAGCGGTGTGGTGCTGTGATCGAGAGCCTGTGCGCAGACAGGTTGGATTGATTCCTAGCTCTGTGGTTCCCACTGTGTGGTTTTCTCCTTTATGCACGAGGGGGGAAACAGTGATTACCTCACAAAGGATATTTCTGAGGAGCATATATGAGTGAATGTGTAGTGTGTTTCCTGCCACATGTAGGAGTTTGGATTATATGGACATTGTAGAATTTTTTTTTTTTTTTAGTTATGTTATCTTAGTCACCATATAGTACATCATTAGTGTTTGATATGGTGTTCCATGATTCATCGTTTGCCAGGTCCAGTGCTCCGTGCAGTCTGTGCCCTCCTTAATACCCATCACCAGGCTCACACATCCCACCCCCGCCTCCACTCTGAAACCCTCAGTTTGCTTCCCAGAGTCCATAATCTCTCATGGTTTGTCTCCAACTCTGATTCCCCCCTTCATTTTTCCTTTCCTTCTCCTAATGTCCTCTGTGCTATTCCTTATGCTCCACAAGTAAATGAGACCATATGATAATTGATGACTGTCTCTGCTTGACTTATTTCACTCACCATAATCTCCAGTGCCATCCATGTTGATACAAAAGTTGAGTATTCATCCTTTTTGAGGGTCATGTAATATATATATATATATATATATATATATATATATATATATA
>NC_081574.1:4514017-4607267 GCF_022355385.1 Mustela nigripes | reverse complement strand
GAATGGGGTTTGGGAGAAGGGGGTGGGATTATGGACATTGGGGAGGGTATGTGCTTTGGTGAGTGCTGTGAAGTGTGTAAACCTGGTGATTCACAGACCTGTACCCCTGGGGATAAAAATATATGTTTATAAAAAATAAAAAATTAAAAAAAAGCTTTAATACTGAACATAAAAGTACAGAATTCCAATTTAAAATCAGAAGTTTAAATCAATTATTCAACTACTTATGTCATATTAGATTTACCCAAAGATGATAACTCATTTTAGTTTATAATTACACAAAATAGAAAATATACACAGATTATTTCTTATTTAAAGTGTATTAATGTTAGAGCTTTGAGTTGTTTAAAGTTTTTTTTTTTTTTTATTAACATATAATGTATTATTTGTCCCAGAGGTACAGGTCTTCAGGCTTACACATTTCACAGCACTCACCATGGGATATACTTTCCCCAATGTCCATAACCCAGTCACTCTATATCTACCTGCCTACCCCTCAGCAACCCTTAGTTTGTTTTGTGAGATTAAGAGTCTCTTATGGTTTGTCTCCCTCTTGATCCCATCTTGTTTCATTTTTTTCCTTCCCTGACCCCCCAACCTCCCACCCTGCCTCTCAAACTCCTCATATCAGTGATATAATATGATAATTTTCTTTCTCTGATTGACTTACTTTGCTCAGCATAATACCCTCTAGTTCTATCCACATCATTGCAAATGGCAAGATTTTGCTTCTTTTGATGGCTGCATAGTATTCCATTATATATATATATATATATATATATATATATATATATATATCACATCTTTTTTATCCATTCATCTGTTGAAGGGTCCTTGCTCCTACCACTGTGACCCCAGCTGTGGGACCCCAGTAAGATTGTGGCTCAAGAAGGCCAGAAGCAGGACTTGCTGTTTCAGGAGTCTCATGTGCTCTCAGGGAGGAGGCTGAGGCTTAGAGGCCAATAATCTCTGAGCTTCACAGCTCCTGTGCTCAAGAACTTGCATTGCACTGTGAAGGGAAGAGAGGGTTTAAATGTGCCTGGAGAAGTGAGCAACGAAATGAAACTTTTTTTAAAAGGAGGGATTTTAAGCAAATTTTGAGGACCAGTTGCAGGTTTACAAGGCACAGAAGGAGAGCCGTGGGAACCAGATATTCCAGGTGAAGGTAAAGGGAAGCCAGAAGTATCTATGCCCAGGGACAGCTTTCCATGAGCCTTCTGATTTTAATGCATTGGTTTAGACAAATCCAAGGTATCGCTTCCATTGAGAATTTTTAAATGTATGAATGGAAGTAACATTCCTTTGTTATTTCTGGACAGTGTCATCGCTCAGATCGGATACACCTATAGTTTTCACTGCTTCTTGAAAACATATGTTTGATACAGTGAGTGCTGATCATGTGCTAGACCCTGATGCTCGAGCAAAGGAGGAATTATCAGAAAAAGGGAGGGTTTTAAATCTTGGATCCTTTTATAAACATCTAAGAAACTTAGTGAGCTGTGTCAAGTATACAAAGGTTATATGGAAATGATTATTTCCTCTTTCGCAGAACCAATTTTCAGGTTCAAAGACTTGAATTTTACTCATTTTACAGGGAAATCAGTGCCATGTGGAGACACTTGATATAATGAGTGAGTCTTACCCCTTTTTTCTGTGCTATAGGGCTTTTGTTTGTTTGGTTGGTTTGGCTCTTCTTATGATCTCTGGATCAAGTGAGAATCGTGTGCAGAAATGTTTATTTTCTTAGGATTGTATTATGTAAGATTCAGGAACCCACTGGCTAACCCTTCATAATGTATGTTTCTGGAGTGCCTGTGTGGCTCAGTCGGTTAAGTGTCTGACTCTTGATTTTAGCTTAGATCACAGTCTCAGGGTGGTGAGATTGACCCCTGAGTTGGGCTCCATGCTCAGGGGGGGAGTCCGCTGGAGATTCTCTTTCTCTCCCTCTCTGTCCTGCAGCTCACATGCTCTCTCCAAAATGAATAAATAAATCTTTAAAAAATAATAATGTATGCTCTTCCATGTGATAAACTGTAAGTCAGAAAGAGGAAAAAGAACTAGATTAGAATGAATTTTCATTGTGTCAAAAATCCGTAAGCTTGAGAAGCCAATAGAGGTTTGAAGTATTCTGTCATCTGTTCAAACATTTTTTCTTTTTTTTTTTTAGCTAATCACCTTATTTGAGCAATATCTCTGTCTTTGCACGATGAAGATGAGGTATTTGTGCCGGCGGCAGTGCCGGTCTCCCCAGCACTCATTGCACACAGATGATACAAATCTAACAGTCAGGGAGACGTTGCCGGGTTCGTTCACCAGGTCTGCATATATTGGGCAGCTCCAGACATTTTGTGGGAGCAATGACTTGGCTGTGAGCTCTTCCATGAACCCAGAATACTGGGGTAAAAAGTTTAAATTATAGAAGGAAAAAAACAGTTATCTTGGTGCAGTAGGGAATTCTTGATTTAACCAGGTAGATACCTCATTTGACATGAAACATTATCTTAAAAATAATTCATTTGCACATGTTCTGATATGCAGTTCATGGTTCAGAAAATAATTCTTTTCTTGCAGTCTTTATTTTCCAAAAATAAAGGATAAGATGAACATTTCTTTAAAGACTGTTCAAATCGTTGGTGGGTGGTTCGTGAACTAGGTAATTCAGGGCACTTCCGTGAAAGCATAATTCATCATCACCACAGCTGCTCTTGCAATAGTGGTGGAATGTCCACATTCTTGGACTTTTACCCCACAGTGAGTTCTAGACCAAACCACAGTTCGTCATTTCCAAGTACTACACAAAACGGTATGCCACAGAGGTTATGTGAGGCTCGTCTTTCCGTAAGTTAATAAACATCCTTCCTTCTTCCTCCGGGATCGTCTCATTACGACATTTTCTAGAGCCGACTGTTGAGGAATCATTTCAGACGTGTTTGAGGAAAAGTCCTGGAACATAAAGTTGTAATATGCCTCCCCAGCCAAATATGAGCACACTTAAATAAACCTGTAAGATTAGTCATACTTCAAAAATAAAATTCAAAAAATAACCTAACTATAATGTTTTATAGTTCAGATGTTTTACACTTACAGAATTATATTTTTGCTGCTATCAGTTTAAATTTAAATGTCACTTTTAAATAGAACTATACAGATTCAAAAATGAATAAAGATCACTTTTTAAACATGTGCAGTATGTTTATTTTCTCTGTGAGATTCGTGCATGTTGAAGTAAACCCATTACTCCATGTTGGCAGTGATTCATGATTTATGACTAATTTGGTTTGTTGCGACGTTTGATACAAACTTTGGCATAGTTGTAACATTCTGTCTAAAATGAACTCCATTCCATGGTGTTAATATGGTAAATGTATTGTTATTAAAGTAAGAAAACACATTTTAAAAGCTATTACCTTATTTTGAACAACTGAAAATTATATTTTGAATAACCTTGAGATGGAAGCATTTCTATTATCTATAATACAGTATAATATTCTATATATGGAATATGTATATTATATATAATATGATATATATATAACATAGAATATATATATTATATATATAATAGAAGATTCTCAGAAATCAAAGGGCTTAATTACAGCCACTCGCATATGACGGCCGTCGACCTTCCCTAATTTATGAATGTAGTCCATTCCACATTTCTCATTGGACAAGTGGGTATTTGAAGTCACCATAAGGAAATCATCTCCCTCACTGTGTCTAGTTGTGATATACTGCACTGAGTTAGGTCTTAGGTTTGTAGGTGGTACATCACTGATCCAGAGCCTATGTAATTCCATTCTATAGTCCGGAAAAGATTTTGACTTCCTTAGAAGAGAATATGTTTTTCTAAGGAGAAACAGGCAGAGGCAAGGAAACGTGATTTTCTGCTCAGGTAGTGGGACTTCAGATATCTGCTCACGCATGATGGTAGAGAGCTTCCGGCTCACTGCCCGGCCAGCCTTCTCCGAGCGCCGGAGTCATCACTGAGGTAAAGCACTTTATCGATGTTTCTATTACCTGGCCCTGACCGTAGTAGATTATTTCATCCCGATGTCTGCCTGGCAAACACTTACAGACTTCCTTTCACTCAAGAACCTATTGAAGTCATGCTAATGTCTCTCGATTTCCGCAGCTAAATTCTCTGGAGCTGCTGCAGGGCCCCTCCATTCTAAAGAATACTCAGGCAAGTCTTTCCTTTTGATTCCTCCAGATAGCCAGGTAGCTTGCCAGAATGTCCTCATTTTCCAGAAGATAGTGGTTCTCTCACCCTTGAAGACCATAAACTCTTAAGTGCACACTCAGTAACCTAAACTGTGCAGGTGCTTTGAAGTAACAACTCAAGCAGCGAAACCTTCCCCCACTCCCTCCTGGAAGGGATGCACCAAGGAGAAAAGAAGACAGTAGTGAGGAGCGCCGGGGGGCTCAGTCGGCGAAAGCCGCTGCCTTCGGCTCAGGTCATGATCCCAGGGTCCTGGGATCGAGCCCCGCATCGGGCTCTCTGCTCAGCAGGGAGCCTGCTTCCTCCTCTCTCTCTCTCTGCCTGCCTCTCTGCCTACTTGTGATCTCTGTCTATCAGATAAATAAATAAATAATCTAAAAAAAAAAAAAGAGTCAAAAGTCTTTAAAAAAAAAGACAGTAGTGTTTGAAGTCAAGATTATTTCCTAGCACATCCCAGAATCACATCATCTTATGTAACACTCCAAATGTGTAGCATAATAAAAACAGTTTTATAATAATAGGTGACACCTAGTAGTGGTGGAAAAAACCTGCAAACAATTGAAGAGCAAAGTTATGAGCCATTTATCCCCAAATTTCTGTTCCTCGTTGTGTACTACATTGAAATAAATGAGACCAGTCATACTGCATGCATTGTGTGTAGACTCATTTTGCAAGGAACAGTTTTCTTCACTTTTAGTTTGCATGGCTAAAGCTGCAGCAGTGCGCATGAGAAATATCTCTCCACGGCCATTTTGTTATTGTTACTGTTTTCCATTGCCTTCTTCTTTCTTTCAATTTGTATCCTACCCTTCTCTTCTCTATACTGATTTTCTTTTGACTTCTCTATTAGACTTACTCATACTCTTTTTCCCCCAGACATAAAAGATTTGTTTTATCCGAGCAGTATCTATGTATTGATATTTTAAAAAAATGTTGCAATGTCAATTCAGAATGCTTCTAAAAGTAAACCTAAATTGCATCACCTTTTTTAAAAAGTTATGTAATTCCAAGGTAGCTTCCAAATGCTACATCTCTTGTCTCTTTTTCTTTCCCAAAGTAAGACTTCTCTTTTTATTAAGAGCAATATCATCCTTTCTTTATTTCTAAAAGAACAGATAGAATGATGCACAATTGAACTCAGATATCATTTCTTTGTTTCCTTATTAATTAGTCTGCTCAGTTTTCTCTCCTTAAAATACCACGAGACTTGCTAAAAGGACAGATTTAATCATGTCTTCCAGTGACCGCTTTGCCTCCAAGTGTGCACACGGAGTTAGCTATCATTTATATGTAGATTCAATGATTATTCAAGAAACAGCTTGTTTTTTTCAAGATTTATTTATTTATTTTAGACAGAGAGAGAGTGCATGAGCAGGGGGAGGGGCAGAGGGAGAGAAAGGAACAAAGTCCCTCCGGAGTGCGTTCTGACGTGGGGCTGGATCCCAGGACCCGGAGATTATGACCTGAGCCTAAAACAAGAGTCAGATGCTTAGCCAGCTGAACCACGCAAGAAACAGCCTGTTTCAATGTCAAGTCTCTGTCTACGATGTTGCAATTACATTTTCCAAGAAAATTATTGATTTCTTTGTGTAAAGTCCAAATTCCTGAACCTTTAAGTTAAGGATTCCTGCTTCTAGAATACCTCCCACTGCGATAAGGAAAAAGATGCATTAGCATTTTATGCAGACAGAATAGGATATATGTCTGTGCATGTTGTGATGACAAAATTACTGAGTATTTTCAATTCAATTCAATTCAAATTATGTAGGAAATGATGTCTATAGTATTAAATAGGTCAATAAATGCTGTCTTCCATATTTGGTGTAGCAAGTTAAAACTTTTAGCAACATGTGCTTCGTAGGCTATGATTGTTGTATGCATATTTAAACAATATTACACTTTATAGCATATAATGTAGCATAACGTAATATAGCAGATTAAAATATTTGTCTTGAAGAACGCTTTTTTATTTTTGCAAGTTCAAATGCTTGCTAGTTTGGACTTCACTTTTCTCTCACCTAACCCCAAATCTTCAGTGTCTTCTCTTCATGAATTCGGTTCCCCAGGGAAAGTTTTATTTATTATTTCGTTGCATTTGGGGGATTCACAGCAACCTATCAAAACACTGAGAATTTAAGGTTGGCTTCTAAGTTGATTTTCAATCAAAGAAAAAATGAAGTTTGCTCTGCGTGGAGCGTAAGAAACCTGGTTTGTCATTAGGAATGGGTTTTGTTTTGTAGAGTGAGAGAGGAAAAGAAAACTGTTGATATCAGAGGTACGATGCCTGTGTTTATCTGTATTTTTAATTAAGGAAAATTTATTAGCAGACTGTCTTAGGATGAATGTTGGAAGTTATTAGGAATATCAAATCCAAAGCCAAGGACGACAGAAACAGTTCTGCTGCCCTCTGCTTTAGCTTGACGAATGGATTCAGTTTGGTTTCTGAGCACCCACAAAACTTGCACAAGTACCATTTTCCTTGGAGTGTGCTACTCATTGGAGACACACTGTGAGTGAGTTTTCTCTCTATGCCTTTGTCATCTGTTCTCTGTTTTCAGCACACAAAACACTGACATGGATAAAACATACATGATCCGTATGATATCAGTTCTGCATAGCATATCAGCAACACAGTCGTGGAGACAACATTGGGTTTGGGATTATATTCCATGTCAAAAAACTTCCTAGCCAAGTGATCTCCTCATATTTCCATGTAAAACAAGAGGACAAGATGAGATTTGTGTTTCTCTTTACATGTTTTTCTAGTGTCCAGGAGAGAATAAGGAAAGATGCCGGACAAAGCAAAAGGACAAAAGGAAATAAATGAACACTAACAGCAAAAGAGTAATTAGTCTAGTATTGATCACAAAACGTGATACACAATACTTACACACTCCCTGGAGGGAATGAGAAAGCCCTTCTCAGATATCTTATTTCCTAAGGCAAGTGTCTTCATCTGACCTAATATTTATCTTAATATATTCCCTTTGCATTTTGAGGCCATAATTACAGATAGGCCATTGTAGCAATCTACCAACTCTGGCTAGCAGTAACTTATGGATAAAGCTGGAATTACAAGACTTGAAAACGTTAAGTTCTAGTTCATCAGTAGAGCTGACCTCTGCTAATAAGCAATCCAAATTTGGTGTCGAAGAATACATTGTCAACCTGGCTTGTTTATTTTTTAATAAGAGGGTAGGTTTTTAAAAGATACATATTTAAATGCATAACATAGTGATTTAATATACATGTACATTTGAAAATATTACCACAGTCAAGTTAACTAAGACACTCATCACCTCACATAGTTACCTTTTTGTTTGTTTTTGGTGGTGGTGAAAACAGCAGAAAGCACTTAAGAGAGACCTGTTCTTTTAGCAAATTTCAAGTACACAATGGCGTACATTCGATGCCCAGAACTTACTAATCTTTTTGTTTCAAAACTCATCAATCTTATAACTGAAAGTTTTTGCCCTAAGAATAGCATCTGGTTTTCCCCATCGCTCTGCCACAAGCAGTCACCATTATAGTCTCTGTCTCTACGGGTCGGACTGTTTAAAATCCTACATGTGAGGTCGTACAGTGCTTTTCTTTCTGTGTCTGGCATATTTCACTAAGCATCATGTCCTCAGGTTCATCTATGTTCTCACAAATGGCAGTATTCCCTTCCTTTTGTTATGGCTGAATAATGATATGTATATGGTACTTTGTCTTTATCCACTCATGCGTCATCGGGCACGAGGTTGTTTCCATGTCTTGGCTATTATGAATAATGCTGCCGTGAACAGGAGGGTGTGCATATTTGGAGAAGTGGCTTCATTTCCCTTGGACATACACCCCTCCGTGAGATTGCTGGATCATAGGGCAGTTCTATTTTTAACTTCTTCAGGAATCTCGGTCCTATTTCCCAGAGTGGCTCTTCTCAGTTTACTTTCACACCAGCAGTGTGCGAGAGTTTCCTTCTGTCCACAACCTTGCCAGCACTTGTTTTCTTTTGTCTTTTGGATAATCCTGGCTTGGTTTTCGAGAAGACAGTGTGGATGTCAAGATAGGACTCTAAATTTAATATAAAAGTTAGTTTGATATATAGGAAAAAGGAGAATTAGCCTACAGCACGTGTGCAGTCCCAGGAAAAGGTGACACCCTCTGGGTCCAAGGTTATCAGTAGCTTCCCTGTGGCATAGCAGATTTTAGCATATCCTAAACTGTTTGGTTTTTAAATTTTCAGCTTTAAGGAGCAAGTGAAAGCATTGGTCTCTTAGGAGAGAAATTGTGGGCATTGAGGTCTATGTCAGAGAGTCGTTCTGGGCAGGTAGGTGAAACCATGCCATCTTTATGCAGGATGACTGTGTGATATATATAAACAGAAGGATAGGCAATAAACAGCTTGGGGAGAAGGCAATACCATGGAAAGTACAGGAGAGTGATGTACTTTTATATTTAATCTTTTTAAGCATTAGAATGAGTATATAATCAGGAAATACAAGCCCAAGTCTATAGGAAGTGTTAGTTTTAAAACTGGTGTAAAGCATTGAAATGAGGCAGTGAATAGAAGCATATTGATTGATTCACTCATAATTAAACAGAGTCTGAAAAGCAGGCTGTAATTGCTAAGATGCGCTTAAGTATGTTTACTTTCTTTGGGTACCTAAAAAAAGAGACATAAACATGGTAATTAAAGGGTTATTTTTTTGTCCTTCATATTCAAAGATGCTCTTACTCAAGATCAACCTGATTTGTATGTGATCTAAGTAAAGTATTGAAATTTTTGATTTTCTGCTGCACTAAAGGGGATCATTGGTGTGGGTAATTGACCACTGCACATAATTAACAAAACAAGGCCTGGTGTTCAGCACAGCCAATGCCTCTGCCATGGTCCATGTCCTGGAGTTCACTTCCCAGACTCTTAAATTCTCTCAGTGCTGCCTCATAACCCATTCAAAGTCAAACATCAAGTGTTCTGTGTCATAGTTGGTCAAGATTTAAAAGTGCACACCTGGATGCTAAAACAGTAGCTACACAATTAGTTGTATCCACCAAGATCAATTTGTCTCTTTAATAATATTTATGGTTGATCTTTAGACTATAGGAAGACAGCAAAGTAATATGACAAATTAAATCTATATAGTGCAATAGATATGCTTTCTTACAGTGTGCTTACACTTGAATATATAAAACAGAAATATTACACATAGATGTGACTAAATGGATGTTTAAAGTTACAAACCAATACTATCCAGCTTGAATACTGCTGAGTATCTCTTTCTAGATACAGTTATTTATAGTAAAAGAGTGGCCTTTATTTCTGACTTGCATTCTGCGATTCTAAATCTCAGTTCTCAGCCTTTTCTAATGGTTAAACCATAAATAATAACCACTTGGAACAAACAAGATTTCATTAGCTATGTTTCTCTTTTTATTGCTGGTTTTATTTTATTAATTGCTATTTTATAATCTGTGTAATGAAAGAACTGTAGTCAGTGACATTCTCCTTCCTTAAGCCCAAGTGGTTCTCTATACTTTTCTGAGATGTGATTGACATTGAAACAATTAAACATATTTATATGTTTTGGTGAGTCTGTGTAAAACGCTAGGAAATATATACAATCATATGAATTAATGTGATTGTTTTTTCTTTTTTAACTTTCACACAAGTCTGGTTTTTGTTTTGTTTTTTAGATTTTATTTATTTGACAGAGGGAGAGAGAGAGATCATAGCAGGCAGAGCAGCAGGCAGTTGGGGGGGGGGCAGGCCCCCTGCTGAGGAGAGAGCCCCATGCGGGGCTTGATCCTAGGACCCTGGCATCATGACCTGAGCTGAAGATAGAGGCTTAACCCACTGAGCCACCTAGGCGCCCCAAGTCTGTTTTGTTTTAACTGAAGTCAAGAACTCCAGGACAATACAAGAGTAAATAACAGTAGAACCTGGGAACAGACTAGTCCTGAATGCTGACACAAGTTTCTGAAGGCCCCAGACAGATGGTGGGGCACAAACCTTGAGGGATAACTAGACACAAAGTAACGTTAAACATTCAAAGTCCAGGGTGCACTGTGGATAACCACAGCCACAGGAGTGCTGAATCTATCTCATTTCCTAACAAGGTGGACTCAGCACTGCAGACCAAAGGCTTGACAAGAGGAGACACATCCCATGTCCATGTACATATTATCTACTTCAAGCTACACTGCCCTTCACAAAACGCCTGCCTTTCAACCAAAAATTACACAATATGCAAAGAAGGGGAAAAAAATCTTAAGAGGTAAAATGGTCAATAGAACCAGGTTCAAATATGACCCAGGTGTTTGGACTATCATATGACTTAAAATTCAAAATCATAATTACAATTTAAAATAATGATGATTAATATATGAAAGGCTCTAGTAGGAAAGATATAAAGAAATGTGCACAAATAGGTGGAGAATTTCAAAAGAGAGATGAAAATCAGAAGAATCACCTGGAAATTCTAGAAGGGAAAAGCATGTTGACAGAGATAAAGAATGTCTTTGAATGATTCATTAGTGGGTATACACAACTGGGGGATGAATCAGTAATCTCAAAGATGGTGTCATTCACATTTTCCAAATGAAAGCACACAAAGAACTGAAGACACATTATTAGCACCACGCTCTAACCAACTGAGCTAACCGGCCATCCACCTGAAGACACATTATTAAAATGATCTCCCATTGAAATGATTAAGAAATATACATAATTAAATTTTAAATTCACTCAAATAATGGTTATCTTAACTTTGTAGAATTTATACTTCAGAAGTTATAAAAGCTTGAAACTGTACTAAAACTTTAGGGAGTACACAGACACACACACACACTTGTAGACACACATACATTTAATTAGACACACTCTGCTGTATTTTATTTGATAATATTTTAGTCAAGACTTTCACATCTTTTATTTCTATTTTGTTCACATGTGAGCCCACTAATTTTTTTTGTCATGTACTATCCTATTCCACTTTATTTTTTCTTTTTTCGGAACTATCCAGATCTAGCTATATATTTTTATAAGATCAATATTAGTCAGTATTCCTCAGAAAATAAGAACTGTTAGAATATATCTCTCTAGACAGATAGATAGATGATATACATATAGATTTATTATAATGAATTGATTCATGCGATTATAGAGGCTGAGAAATCCCAAGATTTCCCATTAGCAAGTGGGAGAGCCAGGAGTGCTGATAACATAGTTTCAGTTGGAAAACCAGCAACTCAAGCAAGACCCAAGAAAAGGCAATTTTTCAGTTCAAGTCCAAAGGCCAGAGAAGATGGATGTGTCAGTCATCAGAAGTCAGACAAGCAGACTTGCTTCTTACTCAGCCCCCCCCCCCTTTTTTTAAGCTGTTCGGGCCTCTAACTGATTAAATGAGACCCACCCAAATTAGGGAGACACACCCAGAACAATGTTTTGCCAAACCTCTGGGCATCCTGTGGCCTAGTCAAGTTGACTCATTAAAATAACCATCATAAGTATTATCTGTTCTTCAAGGTAAAACGGACCTTTGAAAAAATTATTTTAGCCTGATGTGTCTTTTCAGGAAGACACTTAAGGAATTTAAAGATATTCTGTTTTTTTATTTTCTTTTTATTTTTTTTAATCAATTTACTTTTTTAAAGATTTTATTTATTTATTTGACACAGAGATCACAAGTAGGCAGAGAGGCAGGCAGAGAGAGAGATAGAGGAGGAAGCAGGCTCTCCTGAGCAGAGAGCCCGAAGCGGGACTCGATCCCAGGACCCTGAGATCATGACCTGAGCCGAACAGATGCTTTAACCCACTGAGTCACCCAGACACCCCTTTATTTTCTTTTTAAATTAATTTTAGTAATTTACATCTCTATAAAAATGTCTCCATCAATGTTTTCAAATTATTAGCTTATATTTTATCACAGAATTATTATTCTTATTATCATGACTGTGGTGACTGTTGTGTTCCTCCTCTTCTAGCTGGTAATATGAACAGTATGAGGTATAAGTATGCTCTTGTCTTTGGGGGGCTTCCAGTAAATATTAAGCCTACATACTTACATGACTACCTGAACTTCTGTTGAACTACATGCAAACCAGATCATATGTTGGCCACTCATGGGTTCTGTCTTGATGGGACGCGAGTGATAGCGCGGATTGGTCACCCAGGCGTGTGGCTTTGCCAAGTTCTACTTGTACTGGAGGTGACCTTCAGTGATCCATAGACTGGGGTGAGGACTGGGGTGGGGCGTGCAGCTTCTTACAGTCTTCTCTGGGAAGGTTGGTCTCACACAAACACCCCCAGCTTTGGATTATATCCTGGCCTTATGGTCTGGCTCAGAATATCCTAGAGGAGTTAAGCCACCCATCATTGCTATTTCTGAAGCTGGAGCCCATATGTCATCATTGTGTTCGTGGTCACTGTTCTTGTGTGTAGGCATATGTTTTGTGGACATGGTCTGTCTACGTCCATCCAGACTGCTACAACAATCCATCATAGAAAGAAAAGCTTATAAACAACAGAAAGTGGTTTTCAGAGCTCTGGAGGCTGGAAGCGCAAGGTGAGGGTGTCAGCTTGGTCATGTGAGGGCTCTCTTCCACGTGGTGAACCTGTCGTATCCTCACATAGTAGAAGGGACAAGGAAGCTCTCTGTGGGCTCTTCTATAAAGCCACTAATCCCAACTCTAGGACTCTGAGTTTATGACCTAATTACCTCCCACAGTCACCACTTCCCAGTCACCATCACCTTGTTAAGTGAATATTCCAATACATGAATTTTTGAGAGACACATTCAGACTGTAACAGGTCCATTGAAGTACCTTGTCTTTATGACAATAATGTAATTTCATTTGCACTGGCATGTAGCGGACTAGAATTTAACCCCAAGATGGAAGTGTTAATAATTATCTTATTAATTTATTCCCAGTTCCTAGAAAAAATGTCCAGAATATGAGGAACACTTATGCAAATCAGTTAAATGAATGACTTAACTATTTTTATTTCTATCCTGGGTCTAGATTAAAAGCAGGGTTTCATTGAAGACATGATCCACAGAAGTACATAAAACTACCTGGGAAGATTTATTCGACAGACTTATCCTACAGTTGAAGTATTTTGCTGGTTTAGTGATAATACCTCATTTGGTTTCATCACATTCGCTTTGAAGATGATGTGACCATCCCTGCCTTTCCCTGCCTCGTGAGCACAGATGCAGAACCACCAGAAGGTGACTGGGGCTGCACTGAGTATATTCACAGAGTTCTCCTACTTATGCCTCATATCACCCTTGGGAATTATGTATTATTTATTCCATTTTACAAACAAGGAATTGTCTCACACCAGTTAATGGCAGAGCTGATATTAAAAATCCCATCTAGTGCACAGCTCAAAGATATTGCAAAACTTCTTTAGAATTCCTGTTTGACTGGCTGGTGTTAATAATTCTCTTTTCTCAGATTTATCTTTCTCTCCTACTGGATGACAGTCATCTCATTTTATATGAGTTTTTAGAGCTCAAGAAATTATTTTTGATTGACCTGAGTATTGTTGATTTGTGTCATATGTAGCATTTGTTGGTCTTGAGTGATAAGTGAGAAAGCAGATTTGCATAAATGACCCTGCACCCAAGTCTGGTGAAAATACCTATTTGGCCTCCGTTGGGTGCTTTCTGGGAAGGTGAAGGTCACCTTTTAAAGTACTATCTGAGGAGGCATAAAAATGAAACCTGGCCACTACAATTCTCTCTGATCTTAATGTTGTTAAATTTACAGGAGGTTGGATCAAGGATACAGTCCACTACCTCCGAGTGCAATAAAGGCATCCTGAGATAAGGAAGATTTTTCTGACATCATATAAAAGAACAAGAGAACTGACCCTAAAGATCAGTCTTTTAAGGGGCTACTTGCACAGCATTTAATGCGATGCATTCTTAAAGACACTCAACTTTGCAAAGTAGGTTTCTGAAGTGAGGATGTCAAGATTTTAGCTCACACACCTCACATTCTCTGAACCACATCACCTGTCCCAAGAGAATCAGGACTTGCTAATGCTAATGGGACTTACCCACGATGAAAGCACAGCAAAATGCAGAGTAAACACCGTAATATATGTGCTTCACTGAATTTTTCAGTAGGTGGAAATTCTGGGTGATAAGTGAGCCTTATTTGTCACCTTAAAATAAGTTACTTGACTTTTAAGCAGTCCTCCATCATCAGTGATCACTACCTTAAAAAACAAAACAAAACAAAACAAAACAAAAAAACCTAATTTTTCAATGTCCAAATAAAAATCCTGCAGTGTAACATTTCTTTTCAAGGTATATTAGGTTAGGATTGTCCCAGTAGGGTAACTTGTAAGCAAATAAACTGGAAGAAATACTGAATAAGATTCAATTCTTAGAGTTTCAAGATATCATACCAGAAATCTTGTAGTTTTTGTAACTCAGGGCTCAGCAGTAGTTTTAAAGCAAACAAGCATTATTAGCCCACATATATATTGGCATAGTTAGCTGAAGTTGCTTTCTTTCTTGTGTGCTCATCTTCCAAAATTGAGCCATTGTTTTCTTCTATAATGTCTGATATAAATTTGTAATGACAGTCTCTCTCACAGTGATCTACAGGGACAGTTGAAAATATAAATATCACTGGCTTTTGAACTATGGGGTCACTTAGCATTTCACTTTTATTACTAGAAGATAAAAGGCCTTTTTACTTAAAAATTAAGATTTTAGCTCATCTTAATTTTTGTTTTGTGGTGAGAGTAATGCAGATTTAACAGAGAAAGGAAAAAGATGGAAGTAAGTGGAGTTTTTGACAGGAAAACCAGAAGTGGCCACTGGCCATGAAATCTTAGAGAAATGGGAACACCATTCAATATTTTGATAGAATTGCTTTCATTATTTTACTGTATACATGTATTTAATACACTATATAGAGAATTCCATTGTACAGTCAGCTCTGCTCCAGTGCAACGTCGGTGTTCCTAAGTATCCCTGTGCTACGCAGATTCATACAGTGAAAACAACAAAACAAAACAGGGCTTATGGGGAAAATAGGGCTGGGGTCACACCACTGAATGACTTTATTAGAGCTAAGTTATAAAAAGAGAAGAATCTAATAAAAGTAGAGGCTCAGTTTGACACGGTAAATGACTACAGGACACATAATACCGTAGTTAAAATGGTATTTTTCCTTCAGAAAGATCTCAATTTATTCCTGGAATGGGGTTCAGGAGAGCTGCAGCCTGTGGGCTGAGGTGAAGTACTGGATGGGGTGGGGGGCTGAGATGTGTGTCGCTCCTATACCGGGGGTAAACTGAGGCCGGTCGTGGATGTCTGAGATGTGTCTGACTGGGCGTGCTGTGTGTTCTGATGCAGCTCAGTTCTTCAGAGCGGTTTTCCACGCTGAACTCGTCCTTCTTGTGGATGAAATTGAGCGTAAACACAGACAGAACTCCTCTTGTGCTCGCATTATTCCCAACGTATCAATCCTATTGGAACAAATTCATGTGTTACAGCAAGCAGTATAGCAGAACTGACTGTATTATGAATTTTGTGTCATTTTTTGTTAGCTGTTTTTCCATTAAAATTATTTGCAAAGACTTCATAATGCTCCAAAGAAAAATATATATGCAGTCCTCTGGTGTTGAACACAGAGGTTGTTTCTAATTCTTTTGTGTGCTTTTAGAATATCTTTGTAATCAATGATGTGTCAGCATTATTTTTAGGATAAATTAGGACAAAGCCTATGTAGTCAGTAGTTAAAAGTGATAATTCTGAAGTCAGTTTTTATACCATCCCTACAATTTATTTGAACTTGTGCAAACTGCTTAGTATTACAAAGCCTCAATTTCTTGGTCTGTAGATTGGATGAAAATATTCCATACCTTCTGGGAGAGAATGGAAAGGCATAACATTTGGAAAACAATCAGCACAGCATTTTAAATATAGTGTACACTTAATGAATGCTAGCTATCAGTATATAGTTCTAGGAGAGTTCAATAATGTGAGTTGAGCATAAAACACTTTTAATGTTTCCCAAAACATTTTAGCAAATGACTTTTCAAAAATCAATGCAGGAAAGAGACTTGGCTCATAGGTCAATCTTACTAGAACTATTATTTTAAAAACAAGGTGCTATTTTTTTAATTTATTAACTTTTTATTTTAATTCCAGGGTAGTTAACATATAGTGTACATTAGTTTCAGGTGTTACAATATAGTGATTCAACAGCCTATACATTACTTAGTGCTCATGCGGATAAGCCCGTTCCCCCCCCAACCCACCCACCTGCCATCTGGTAACCATCAGTTTGTTCTCCAGAATTAAGAATCTGTTTCTCTGTGTGTCTCTCTTTTTATCTCTCTTTTTTTTTTTTCCTTTGCTTGTTTGTTTTGCTTCTTAAATTCCACATTTGGGTGAAATCATATGTTATTTGTCTTTCTCTGACTGACTTACTTTGCTTAGCATTATACTCTCTGACTCCAACAAAAGACCCTGAGTAGCCAAAGCAATCTTGAAAAAAGAACAACAAAGTGGGGGGCATCACAATTCCGGACTTTAAGTCGTAGCACAGAGCTGTAGTCAATGGTTTGCTATTTTGAAGGCACTGTTTCTTCTTCCTTTCCTTTCTTTGTTTAGTGATGGGGTTCAGTATACTTTTATAGGTTATTTCTCCCTGTGGCCCAAAGTCTGTTTTATTTTTGTTTGTTTTATTTTATTCCACCGTGTACTTCCCTTCGCATTTCCTTATCCTTCGATGGTCCAGTGTTGCTGACTCGGGGTTTAAGTTTGGAAGGATCCTTAGTGAATTTCTGTCTTCCCTATTGTCTCTTCAATGCCTGATTTTTATCTTTCCTGCTCAAGATCTCTCTTGTCGGCTTCTGCTTCCATTCACCTCCACATCCTCCTATGACTGAGGAAGAGCCCCTCAAGCAAGTGTTGTGCAGAGCCCCCTCCTTGCCCTCAGCATCTCCTCCCTGTCCATCTTCTGTGTCCTAGGACCGGTCAAAGCAAGCAGCAGCTACGTGCAGGACAGCTAAGGAACCGGAGGGGCTAGTGAGATGCACAACAGAATCTCTTCCAGGCTCTTACTTCACAGTAACAAGGCTTAACATAGGGTGGCAGAAGAGTTGTTGGGTTTTGACAAGGACTTTTGCCTTCTTTGCTGCTAACCCTTATTGATAGCCTGTCTTCATTTTCCAGTTATTCAATTTGCTTGAATTTCTACTTGATATTCTTTTTTTTTAAGATTTTATTTATTCATTTGACAGACAGAGATCACAAGCAGGCAGAGAGGCAGGCAGAGAGAGAGGGGGAAGCAGGCTCCCTGCTGAGCAGAGAGCCCGATGTGGGACTCGATCCCAGGACCCTGGGATCATGACCTGATCTGAAGGCAGAGGCTTTAACCCACTGAGCCACCCAGGCACCCCTCAACTTGATATTCTTCAAGGTCTGCTTGCAATGACCTCTGCCATGCAGATTCTGTATTGAGACCATAAACCCTCTGTGAGAATGGTCAGAATCACAGTGCAGAATTACCATAATGGACTTTCATACAAGCAACGCTGCAATCAGTTCAGCTGGTCGTTTCTTACGCACACCTTTTCCGTTCCCCGATGCAGTTGGGTTTGCTCTTTGCCTCAGCACATTCCCCAACATTTGTGTGTGACAACACGCCACTTACATACTGTGTCTTTCACAACCCATGTCTCTTGGTCCATGCTCTCTAGAAAGCACAACCCCAACCAAAAAATGTACATGATAGAAATTTTTGGTGTGTAATCCCTGGGAATTAGGAGTGAGGCTGGGAAAGGACTGAATCAAAACGAAGGCACATTTCTCAGATGTTTGCCACCTGTTACCTGTCCCTCTGGGCTCTCATCAGACCGTCTTCCGGTACAATACAGAACTACAGGATGTCCCACAGGCTGGGTTGTGTTGAGGGAGAAAGGGTACATGTGTGTCTGCCCTTTGTTGACTCTCCTGGCCGAAGGTTCCCCCAGAGGGCATGATCTCTCTTAGACCCCCAGGAAGCTCCCACTTGCCCATTCCGTGCTTCCCAAGGTATCCTGTGCCGCAGTGTCTAATGGGAAGCTCTAGGCAGGTGAGAGGCATATGGAAAGGTGCCGTCGTGTTCCACTTGTGAAAAACTGGGTGAATCCCGTAAGAAGAGTGGCTGAAATAAGAAATAGAGTTTGGTGAGGCCACGGGGAACTGAAGTCAGCACACTTCAGTTGTTAGTTTACCCTCAACCCCAGACTTCAGTGAGATCTAACCAGACTGTAGTAAGTCCACTTCAGGCAGGTAAACGTGCAGAGCACTGGGTATTTAGCTTAGTGATAACGCCGTGAAGTAAGTGAACCAGTATGTGTGTTTAACTCCAGAGAAGCGTGTGTATTCCTATAACTTTTAGAACATTGTGGACAATCAATATTTGTTTGCTAAATGAACTAATAAATATATGTAGAATATGGTAAGCTTCTAAAGAACAGGATATTTTTCTTTAATATTTAATACCTTCCTGAAAGCCCCAATTCATTACTCTGCCCTGCTCCTACTTAGCTAATAAATAAAAATTGTTGAAATAAATGACCTAATAGAAAAACAAATCACAGAAAACAAACATACGTCAAGAATAGTGAAAGGTTTGTTAATTTACCCGACCTGTAAGCTGAAACCGTAGGCCGCCAGGTTCATGGATGCTGGCTGAGACGTAAGATGCCTGGATTGGGAATAAAGAGCATTATTACTCAGAAAAATAGTAGTAAGCCAGAAGATCAGCATTTTCTGGCATGTGTTTCCCCAAGCCCTGATTCCCCCAGAGCAGCATGACAAGGCTGGGTGACGCCTGCAGACACAGCGCATGGCACTGCAGGGAGAAACCTGAGCTTTGGGAATATAAGTCTTCTATAATGGCCAGTAAATAAACATGCCCTTTGGTCTTGACGGAGATGCTATCTCTATCTTCCAAGACGGATTGCTATGAAAACATCCTTGACATTTTGGAACAAAGATATTATGGAACAAAGGCAGTCGGTACCTCTGCTCTATTGCAAGATAAGCAGAAACGTGAGCAGCCCATAGGGGATTGTCTTCTGATTATAAACACTGCTTATTTCTGCACTGTCTTGGCTTTTGGCAAAATTTCCTAGAGTAAGCCACTCTGCCAGCCACTCTGATTAATATGACCTGAGGAGGGTGGGGAAAATCCATTCAATTTGTCTCGTACAGCACCCAGTGAAGAAACCACCCAAAGGACTCCAGGGAGGCAGATGAGGTCAGTCTGCAGTGTTGACCCCAACCATGCGCGTTGGTGTCCTGAACACAGCCACCTGGACACATGCTGTAAACGATCAGGGTCCCCCCTTGGAATCCCAGGTTTCTATACTGGCTTCTGTATTCCTTTTGCTTCTATTCTGACTTTTTCCTTTGGCCTGTGGCATTAATCCAGGCACAGCGAGATGTCTGAGTGATTGCACCGACTCTGCCCTGGCCCCACAAGGAGGAGCTCACTACTCTAATGACCCTGGCTGAGATGGAACTGAATGCCTTCCAGGGTCCAGGTCGCCACTGACCACTTTAGTAATGTCAGGGACAGATTTTTAGCACTCCTTCTAATTGGATGACTCCCATTCTAGGAATAATTGCCTGTAGCATGTTCATACATATCAGGGAAGTCATCCCTCCACAAAGCTTCCCCAAGTAACCATCAGTAGCCTCATTTTAGGGAGCCCTTCACAGCCATCTGAGATGGACATAATACACTGGTGATATTTCCCTAAACACTTGGGAGGTCTCATAACTATCTCCAGGGTGTAGGTCATCATGTTTTCTGTAAAGAAACCCATTAATGGCTGACTTCCATAAAATGACTACTTATTGTCTCAGGGACGTAAATGGTGCCCTTAGAAAGAAAGTGGAATTTGAAATTTCAGGGTCCCTGGAAGTGGACCATTTGGGAGGCATAGGTTGACAGTGTCTCCAGCATGTCCTCATGGGTATCCAGTAACCCAAGATTCCTGATTTGGCTGGAACAATTGATTCAGCCATTGTTGCTGTAGGTTCTGCAGGAGGAATGGCAATGCAATCTGTGCTATTTGTTTACGCATCCAACCAAGTAGCATCTGTCATTCATGGTTTCACTAGTAATGGGAATTATCTGGGGAGCGGTGCCAGCTGCTTGTGCTGTCCGTAAACTTCTCTATAAGATTAAGGACAGTGATGATCAAAGTGTCATCAGAGCCAACAGAAGGACATATTAGACTCAGAAACAAGTTAAATGTAACGAGTTTGCCACAGTTTGGGAGAACCGCACCACGGCATTTGCTTTCTTGAGGAAGGCTCCAGGTGGCTCTAAAGATCATGAGATCAAAAGATCATTACTGTTCTTCCCTCCCCCGTACATCTCAGAGTAGAATGTACTACCCTTCCACGTGCGGAGTGCATTGTCCTCCCTCCACTGGACGGAAGGAAGGAAGGAAGGGAGGAAGGCGTGCCCCATTCTAGTAGTTAAAACCGTATCTTTTTCTAACCATTTTATACTCACACACAGACCATGTTCTGGAAAGGTCAGGGTGAGAGTTATGCGATCATAACAGAATTCATGGGTGACCACCATGTCTCCACTTTGACCCACATGGGCTACCAATGGGCACCTTGGCAAGCAGCGAGCTTGCAATGTGAGCAATGCCAAATTGTCATTGTCCTTACAGTCGGATCCATGTCAAGTTCAGCAGGAGAATCCAGGCAGCTAAACAAGAATTAACCTGGACACTAGTTAAAATGACAAAGATAGATTTTGTTCAGTAATGACTATTACATTAGAAGAAAGAATCCAGCATGAACTGAATTCAACTTTGACTTGTACAGAAGAGACTGGGTGTTTTAAACAGAGAGTGAGGAAGAAGAGACGGGGGTTGGGGGCTCAGACAAAGTTAGGAAAGTGGACATTTACCGAAGAGTCGGGGTTTGGTTAATTTGTGTTTGCTAACCTGACTTCCGGAAGTTGAGCTCAGGCCCTCTCACAGGGAGTTAACTCTTAGTGTTTATATTGCAAAGAGACAGCTCTTAGGTCCTCGAGAGAGCGAGCCCTGGAGGGTAAAAGACTTGCATAGGGGCACAGAAAGAATTTCTAACTGCAAGTTTTCTACTGTTATTACCCCAAGAGTGGTTAAGGAGCCTACTGCGTACCATCAAGTTTTAGTTGAAATAAACAGTAAAGTCTGGCAGCACTGAACTTCCCTAGGTGTACACATTAAGGGAGGCTGGGGTCATTCTGGTATGTGGCCTTGAGTCTAGAAGCTATGCTAGTGTTTTGTTATGGAGTGCATGTTTATGTCTCCCAACCCCGCCATCCATATGTGAAAACCCTACTCTCCAGATGTGATGGTATTAGGAGGTGGACCTTTTGGAGGTAATTCGAGTTAGATGAGGTCATGAGGATGGAGATACCTGATGAAGTTAGTGTACTTAGAAGAGGAGGAAGAAACCCGAGCTCTCCCTCCATAATGTGAGAGCCAACAGTCTGCAGCCTAAAAAGAAATATTTCATCAGGAACCCAATTAACTGGCAGTCTGATCTTGGACATTTAGCCTCCAAAATTGTGAGAAATAAATTTCTGCTGTCTAAACTAGCTGGTTCATGGTATATTGCTATAGCAGCCTGAGCTAAGAAGTGTAACTTCAAGTCTCCTTGTTTTGAGGACGATAAAATATTCACTGCTTGGAGTCTGAAGTTCTCATAAGCCAAGGCTGAGGCCTTGCCTGGTTGGGAATATTGTTCAGAGGACCCGGACTGGAGTTTGGTCAAAGAGAGGGTCTGTCACATTCTTGAATATGTCATTTCCGTCTGAGAAGTGGGGATCATCACGCCCATCCCACAGTGTGAGTCCTTGAGTCTGAGTTTACACACCCCAAATGAGCAAATCCATCACAGGATCTCCTGGATCAGATACTTGGTTTAAACCAAAGCCCGTAGTACCATTAGGAAGCTAATGGCTGCTGGGTATGTCTAGTAGCTGTGTCAAGGGGGCAACAAGCCCAAAACCCTAGAGGGTTGTGTCTGTGTGGAGAGTTCCTCCCTTTGCCAGAAACTCCATTTGGCCACAGCTTTGGTCAGAGAAGTGGAAAATGGTCGTTACAGTTGCAGGGTCATGAAGGTACTAGCACTTGTCTACCGGAGGCATACCTCATTGAAAGAAACCTCTGGAATATGTGTACAAGCACATGACACCTCAATTCCTACTATCTACTTAGATGTGGAAACAGCAAATAAAACACATAGATTTGGTCCATCTCTCCCCCCCCCCCCCCCCAATGTCAAGGATAATTTCCCTTCCCTTCCCCATTGCAAACCTTTCTGAAACCCACTTGGCTGAATTAAGGCATCTTCTCTCCCCACATTGTCAGTAGGTTGGTCACATGGTGATAGGAGCTCAACAAATTTATGCATGTGGAGTTCCCCACTCCCTGAAGTTTGAGGCTCGGTTTCATCCCCTCACCATCCTCTTCCTTATGACTTCTGAAGTCTGAGTTACAAGAAACGGAGGCGTCCGGGTCATGAATGAGAATATGTCTTCACAGTAGTATACAAAACACATCAGCTTTTGTTTCTGAGTGGCCTGGATCCTGCTGAAGCTCAACCAAATAAAACTCATGTATTTGGCTCTCCTGGTTTTAGGCAACAAGGTCATTGTTAGAGCTGCCATCTCTGCCAGCTCTGGGGACCTCCTGACTCAGCAGGTTTAGCCATCGTGGTCTCTAGGGTTGCTGGGCTTGTGACTTTAGCAGGCCTGGGTCAGACTCCCACAGTGGCATCTTTTTTAAGGAGTCCATCCCCCTCAGTGTTCCGTTACCACAATAACATCTCTTCTCCAATTCTTTCCTGTTTCCAACAAATGGGCTAGGAGAGTCTTAAAAGGATGCAGGAATGGTTAGATAATTTATCTAAAATTTCTTTATTCAGTCTCATTCTCAAGTGGGTCATATTTATCTGTACTGTAAACCCAGCCCAGGGTAGTGAGAGCCTCACTCTAGTGCTAGATTCTTTTCTGGCTACCCATCGGATCTATCTGTCTCAGGGAATCTTCCTCCAGGGGTCAGAGCTCCCTGATAGCAGCCAGGACCCATTGCAAAAATCTCTAGCTCCTTTTATTCTTGCCTCTGAATAATCAAGGTTGATATGAGAGATTGCCAAAGAAGCCAAGCCACAAGATAGATGGTTGTTGCGATCCTTTTTTAACCAAACATTATATGCCCCGCACGGACATCTCCTAAGCAAGCCAGTCAGTGTCCTCACATTGTGCATTGTTTCTGCCCACCATGATTGCAGACTTCTCCCCTGTCACATTCAGTATGGGTATGCATCTCTGCAGTGCTTGTCTAAGGGGGTGGGAAATTGTGCACCCCCGGGAAGGATTATAGTATTTGTTTTTACAATGAGACAAAACTGAGGCTGCCATATGATTCGCCAGGAAGTGGCCCTTTCCTTAGGAGAGTTAGCCATGACTAGAGCCCTTTTTTGGACACTGGTCTTTTAACCCGTCTGTGGTGCTCAGCTGCCTTCCAGTCTCTGCTGATCAATAGCCATGGTGGGAAGAACCATTTATTGTGCAGCTGACTGTGCATTTTGGTCAGGATGTTTGCTACCAATGGTGGGCTTCACTCAAATCCTATTAACCTGTCCAAGAGGTTTTTGATTCTTCCCCTTCCGGAAAGTATCCCCATGCTCATAGCCAAAGCTGTGAAGGTAATGATATCGTTCGGTTACCCTGCCATAAGTTCATGGATACTAGTAGGGCTGAAGGCATATTTTCTGAGTCAAGACAAAGGATTTGATTGTGTAGAGCAATACAAGAGCCAAAGTATCAGGCTTTTCTTGTCCTGGTTCTCTGAGTTCCAATTCCCACAGGGCAATGCTAAGAGATCCAGGTGACAATTGAACATGTGGTGACTCCATTATAAGAAAGGAGCCCTTAGTTTAGGGAGCCCAGAGCTTTTGCCATAATTGCAATAAGGAAATTAGCCCTTGGCTCCAGAGAGAGACATGCTCTGTATTATCTAAGGCTTTATGCAAAACTTCTCTTTTTTTCTCCAGAGGGAGGCAACTTCTCTGCCTTCTGAGATTTGCTATACAAACATTTTTGTAAAAATAGTCCAGAACAGGGGAGCCTGGCTGGCTCAGTTGGTTAAGCAACTGCCTTTGGCTCAGGTCATGATCCTGGAGTCCCGGGATCGAGTCCCGCATTAGGCTCCGTGCTCAGTGGGGAGTCTGCTTCTCCCGCTGGCCTCTCTCCTCCCATGCTCGCTCTCTCTCTCAAATAAATAAATAAAATCTTAAAAAAAAAAAATAGTCCAGAACAAACAATCCATATCTCTGCTTGTAAGACAGTAGAAATAGAAGAGATCCATGGAGAATTGTCTCCCCAAAACACAATTACTTTCCCAAAATAATTTTATTTGAGTCTAGCTACTGTGGTTGTAATTCTTAATGTTGTCTTATACATCCTATTAAGAACCATTTGTGATGCCACGGGTGTCCTTTCCAGAAAAGAAAAAAATAAGTAGTGTCAGTACACAAAAAATTCAGTGTTCAAAGGCTATCTGAACCTCAGTTGTAGATCTGGCACTCCCCAGTTAAAACATTTTGACCCTAGGGATTTGTCTTGTCCTTGGTGTAAATTATGTAACTGCATGATGAGGTAAGATTATATGTTGAAGGGTTTTGATGTAGGACAGAGAGAAAGAATTATAAAAGTGGGCAACAGGAATAAGTAGTAGGATAGAATCATTCATATCTCTTTCTTTTCATATGTGCTTCCCCACATTACGACTCTCAAGTTTCCTTCCAGTAAGTTAGATAGTACCCAGACTTATTGATGTTTGGCGCTAAGGGAACGGAAGTAATGTGTTGCTCAAAGAAACACAGTGCTAGACTTCACTGCTGACTCAGATGTCTATTTTTAAGCTTCAGTTTATTTTTTCTTGCTTTTACTTTCTCACCATGCTTATTTCTAGGAGAACTTGAACTTGCAGAGTGCCTCACATGTTCGTGTTTGCAACAGATTTACTTAGAGCTTTGTCTCACCAGTAATTACTTTTCACCAAAGACTTCTCTCTTAAAGTTTAATTTAGGCAGTGAGGTATTTTTGACCCTACTTATAAATGTAGATATTGTTATCAATACATCAGTTCTTTCACCATAAATATGAGATTGTGGCTTTTATATTGGGGTGTTCCATTAAGACTTGTCAAATATAATGGAGCCCTCTTCTATAATATCAATATTTAACAAAGCCATCAGATGCACTTAGGAGCTTACGCTGTTAGCATTCATGCATAATTTGCCATTGTTTCTTTTAATGATGAAAATATAATTTTTGTATTGCTATTGTTCCTGAGTTTTGTCATTATTAAGTTTTTATGAATGATTGATTGCAATGGATGTTTTGTCTTAAAGTATAATATTGGAAGATTGAAGGATTGGTCCACTTTGAGAAAATTATAGCAACTCTGAAAGGTCATAGCAGCCTACAAGCAAAATTTATATGACTATATAGCAGAATAAATAAATACAAGGAACAATGAGGTTTGAACCAAAGTTAAGTTGCATGTAGTGTATGGTCAACATGAATGGAATCATTCAAACATGAAAATATTTGGGCCATTCAGATCAGGGTGAATAAAATATAACAACAACCAAAAAATTAAAAAAAAACTTTTCTGACATCAATTACTTAATTCAATATTCTACAGAGGATCAATTGAGTTACTTTGAAAAGCTGAAGTTTAATATAATTATATACAACTCCAGGAAAATGGGGGACACTATACTGACTGCAGGCAATACACCAACTGTGTTGCTTTAATTACATTATTTAACCCAATCAATAAGAGGAGAGGAAAATGAATTAAGCAGCAGCAGAATGAATGAGGCTTAAGTAGTATTTGCTTAGCTGAAAATTCTACAGTACCTAGAGCCTGATGTTATATTGGACAAAATTAGAAATACTTGTTTCTGAAAAACAGAAGAATTAGTGTGCTTCTCAAAACCACTGAAATTTTCAGGGCTTGTCTAATTTTGCCAGTCACTGCTTTTCCTGCAGCCCACTATAAGAGAGAATTTTCCCGCATTGTCTGAAACTAGTTCTGAAATCAGAAGTAGGGATTTGGGGAAGTACAGTACAAATGTATGAAACTCAGCTTTGTGGCCAAAGACCGAAGCCTGATAATTATTGGTCTCTGTCCTGTCTCTGAGATCAGATGCCCAATCTGTAGCCATATTCTTACAGTTTCCTGACTTTATTTGCCTGTACACATCAAACTGGATTGTATTCTATTGTCTAGAACCACTTATGTCCCCTCCCCTGTCTTGGCTCTGTACTGCTTTCATTAAGGAATTTAGTTCCAGATGGTTAATCTTTCTAAACTGCCTTGAGCCCATTTAAGAAGTACATGCCTAGCCATATGCTGACAGAGACAGAGAGGATGTTGAAAATGATACAGTACTAAATATGGTAGACATAGTTTTGACTGTCACCTATCTTGCTTCCAATTTTTATTTTGCACTTTTTTTTTTATTCAAGTATAGTTGTGCACAGTGTTAACCTTGGTTTCAGGTGCACAGCATAGTGATTAAACTTCTCTACAGGCTTATGTTAACCCTTACTTCCAATTTTTGTGTATATGTTTATTGCTCCCTCTCATAGCAAGGCAACCTCCTTCCTCGTCATGGTGGACTTGTGGCCCAAGAGGGCCGCCATCTGCTTCAACCCAATTATGTGTCCAGGGAAGTTCACCTGATCAAGGGTCAGGCTCTTCCCTGTGGACACTGGAGCGTTGCCGTCTCTGTTTCTGAGATCTGAAGCCATAAAGTAAATCCAAAGAAGATGGAGGTAATCCTTAACAAAAGCATAAGGAACCTTCCTGCAATATTTCGGCAACACAGAGGGAAGCCCTGCTCAGCTGAGAGAGGATGAGAAAGACTGTTCACAGCAATCTCGTGTCTCTGAGCATTGCAGTCAGGAAAGCCCAAATGGTTCCGTTTTTTCTAAAGTGAGTTTGAATAGATTTCTCCCCACCGCCCTCTCTCTCAGTATCTCTGCAAGTGCCAGTTCTCCTCAGTGGGTCTCACCCTCATCAGTCAGGCCTCTGGAGTCCTAGTTACTACCCGGTGGCTTCTTCTTCAAGACTCAGCCCCTCCAATCCCAGGGTACATCTTCCACCTTTAATTTCTGCTTTGCTTCACTTCTTCCTGTTTTTATCTCTTCCAGTAAATATACAAACTGTATCAATTCTATGGAATCAGCTGGCATGCGTTCCATTTCTCTGTATGGCCCCTGAATGATAAAGGCAAGGTTTCTATCCAAAGTGCTTTCCAACGAAGTAGGAAAAGTAAATCTATGGAATCTGCTGAATCAGATTTGTAAGTTTCCTACATTTTCCTAAGGGTCATTTCATACCATGTGTCAAATATCTAAAGAAAGCACGTACTTATAATTTGGCAATGTGGGTACAGGTTCCATTCCTGATGTCTGTGCAGGGTCTTACATCCATATATCATATTTGACAAGAACCACAACCCTGATACTGTGGTTTATATATCTCAAGGAAAAAAAAAAGGTGGGAAATTTGATTCACTCAAGATCACCAAGGCAGAAACGAAACCAGAATTTCTTAAACAAATGAATGCAGCAAGATTCTAGTTAGCTGTGTTGAAATTTTTCTTCCTTATTTTAGAGTCAGACCAATCATTCTATTATTTTCTATGACATGATAGAAAATGAAAAAATATAATTCATAGACTTTGGTATTTGGCATTTAAAATTACTTTTTATTGTCATGTAACATTTGTATACTACTTATAAATCAGGAGAAAATTGTTGAAACTGTACCATGTTCTTTCGTTAGAGATGCTTCTAGGTCATTTCCTCCTCATTTTAAATGCTATCAATGTCTAGGGGTCCCTGTAGCCCTGGTAGAGGGAGGAGAAGCAGTAGCCAGACAGCCCAGCTTCCAGAAGGCTCTGGGTGCACCTGACCCATCATCAGGATGCCCAAGGGGAAGGTCAGCTCTGCTGATGGGGCATGAAGGAGGAGCCTAAGAGGGAGGTGAGGTTGTCAGCTAAATCTGCTCCTGAAAAAGTGAAAACAAAGCCAAAAAAGGCAACAGGAAAAGATTAATCTTCAGACAAAAAAGTGAGAACAAAGGGGAAAAGGGAAGCAGGGGAAATGGGCTGAAGCAGCTGACCAAGAAACAAAAGACTTACCTGCGGGAACTAGAGAAACTGAAAACGAGGAGAGTCCAGTGTCTGCTGAAGCAGGAGAGGAAGAAGACACACGATCAATGTCACACACCACGTCTTGTCAGTGCTCCCGGTCTCCTTCTTGTACAATCCAGAGGAATATTTTTATCAACTATTTTGTAAATTCAAGCTTTTTAGTAGTTCTAGAAACACTTTTAAGAAGGAGGAGATCCCACCTCATCCCATTTTTTTAAGTGTTAAGTGCCTTTTTTTAAAGAAGTGGGATCATTTCCTCATTGTATATGTTTTGGTATGCCCAGAAAATAGTGGACTGTTGAATGTGGGAGGCTTTGACTGTCTTGGGTGTCACCTCCACATTCCATAGATGGGGCAAGTTTTCTATCCTATAATACAAGCATACTAAATGGTAATTTGGAGTCAGTCATGCATTTAATATGTCTTGAACTTTTTAAATTACTTCTATTCCTATGTTGTTTTTGGTGGGATTATTCCTTAAAGAAAACCACTCCTTGATCTTGCCTCTCCCTGACAGAGTTTTGTGCACTCTGTCACATCTTGGCTGTAGTAGTCCAGTTTTCCTAGTAACTCTATTAATGTGCTGCTCAAGATTGAAAATTTGGGGATGTCGTGTATATGATGTTAAATTATGGATAGTGGGACTTGACAATGTAACAGCGTATTGACACTTGAAGACATTGGTACCTGTTATACTATTAAGGAAAATTTGCCTCCAAATTTTAAGCTGGTAGGTCACTGGAATAACTTTTAGAAAAGAATCACAGCTACATGATTTTTTAGATTTTTAGTACATACATAAAGAATAGTGTCCAAACCGAAATGTCTGTACCAATCCTCAGAACAACCAATAAAAACTCAATTACAAAAGAAAAAAATGCTATTTCTAGCATATATATTTATGTGAAGTTAATAAATCCAGATTCATTCTCACTTTTAATTCTCTATTTCTCTATTTCTGTCTGTCTTCTATTTTAATGTCTGCCAACACTTAGAAATTAAAGGATGAAACTAGGGAATAGGAACTATTACATCTAAATAAATACTGAAATACTTAGAAGCTTAGCACATTATTCTCATTATTTCTCAAGTCTGTAACTCTTACATAACTCTGTAGCTTGTTGCTTAGAATTGTTCTTCCCACACATGTCACTCAGATGGAAGACCTTTGGTCCCCCTCACCTTATGGCTGCCTGAAGACCTCCATGGCTGATTTCATAGAAATCCAGTAATAAAATTAATCTCAAGGATAAATTCACAACCTCATTTTGAGATCAGAAATATGACCTTTAAGAAGACAAAGTGACTTACTAATTTATATGGAAAATTAGCATGAGAATTGAGGTTAGAATTCTATTGTTCTGTGCCTTTTTACCAGTCAGGGAGAAAAAAATATATATACTTAAAATCCTGACATACTCTTTTCTCCCCATCTACCATCTCTGCTTTAAGATATGACAAATTTAAAATCAAATATAATGTTTAGTTTAGATGTTGGAAAATTTTGTGCTTGAAGTAAAGTACAAATATTAGCTGACCCTTTCTTTTGTTCAAAACAAGTGCCAACCATAAGGGAATCCTCTTCATGTTGCATAATTGCTTAATATCTTTAAATGTTATATTCCTAAATCTGGGAAATTTTTATTGTGTGATAGATATTTAATAAATATTTGTTGAGTAGGGGCACCTGGGTGGCTCAGTGGGTTAAGCATTCGACTTGATTTCAGCTCAGTGATGATGGTCTCAGGGTTGTGAGATCTAGACCCCTGTAGGGCTCTACACCCAATAGGGGGTCTGCTCAGGATTCTGTCTCTGCTTCCACCCCTCCCTCCGCTCACTCACGCACTCTCTGTCTAAAACATAAACCTTTAAAATACACATATTTATTGAATAAACAATATAATTATGTGTGTTCAGTTGATCTCCCTGAAAATAGACTGTGAGTAAAGAAGTTGGATTGGGAAATGCTTCTGGGAGTCACATCGGCATGGGCATGAGGAAGGCAGGGTTGGACAGACAGCTGATCTGCTCCGTGGTTACTACTGAGGCATCAGACAATCCTACAGGGAACTCTGCAACTAAGATTGTCCTACATTCAGAGAAGGGTTCAGGCCACATGTCCCTGTGGGTTACTGGCCATCAACTACCTCCTGGAGGGAAGGATAAGATTGGGTGAGGCTCCAGAGAGAGCCATCAGCCACTAATATTCTCAGTGTCGGGGCACAAGTGAGCCAGCCCTGAAGGGAAAATTCTGTGTGTATGACCACAGGATGTGTTCTCATTTAAGCTCCTTCGTGTTTAGAGTCTTTCTAACTAAACAAAATAAAATCACAACCTAAACTCAGGGTATCTGTTCTTTTGGTCCCAAGCAGCTCTGAGCTAGTTCTTACAAGTTAGTAATGACTCTCTTGTGCTTGAACACATGGGGACTGGAGCAAGAGGTAGAGAATGGCCGGGTTGCCAAGTCCTAGAGCTCTGTGTAGGGGAGGTACAGAGCTTTTACCCACATCAGCTCACAGGCATGCTAAAAGTCTATGGTTCTGTTTGCAAGCCACATTTAATCACCCATTTATGATATTTTTAATTGCTACCTGAAGGGCATGGAAGGTGACCAATGTTGAATGCAGTATGAATCCCGTCCGCAGTACACAGGTACTGGGGAGCGTACAGTCAGTATGAATCCTGTCCGCAGTACACAGGTACCGGGGAGCGTACAGTCAGCTCCTCATTCTTTAAAGGTGTCCCACTTGAGCCCTTGCTACAGATTTGAATTCTTGCCCCTGTACCCCCACCCAGCACATGACTGCCGTTTTAGCCGTATAGATCCTGTTAGGGATAGAATCTACCCAGGCTTCCAAGAGGTGTGCACAGCTCTCTTCTAAATTGTTTGTTGTTGCTGCTGCTGCTGCTGTTGTTTTAATATTAGGGCCGTTAAAAAAGTCAGCTTCTTCATTTGTTTGCTTTTGTTCAAGTATTAAAAAACAATATGTGTTATTTAATAGTAAAGTAATATTTGGAAAAAAGTTACAGAAAAGATTTAACTGAACGCTAGATTTGGGGAATTATTGTAATCATTTTAAATATTGGCTGATTCAATACCAAAAGCATATGTGAAAGGTATATGTTATTATTTGCATTCTAGACATGAGGATTCTGGGATAAATTATCCCCATATAGTTACTTTGCTAATAAGCAGAGTATTTGGGAAAAGAAAAAACAATTCTTTCACATTTTCTAAATTTTTATTAGAATTTTTTATTCTAGTCTTTCTAATTTTCTTATTTTCTTGTTTTTACTGCCTTACAATACAGTCCCTGATCTAATCCTGGTCAGCAACCCTTTATCCTAGACATTTGGATACCTTTCAGAATTCTTTGACTTTTATGAGGGCATTATAGCATATAAGCATTATATAAAATTCTAATAATCCCTTGATCATGTCTGGGCCAGCACCCGTTAATCATACATTGTTATTTCTATAATGAAATGCAGACATGCTCACATTATATGGGATAAACAAAGGTAGTGGGTAGCCTGAGAGCAGAAGAGGATGAATCAGGCCAGCTTGTATTCCTCTTCTTTTATTTTATTATTGTAATTTAATTTATTTTATTTTGTTATTTAATTTCATTTTATTTTTTAATGATAAATTCTGTTTTCAGGTCTTTGGGATTTTGTAATTATAAATTATAAATAAATAAATATAAATATAAATTTCAGGTCTTTTGGGATTTTGTGATTTCGAATTTGGGCCCAGACTTCTGTGGATTTTCAGAATCTATAGGTTGTGACCCCCATTTGGCGAAAGGAGAGACTGTCACTTCCTGCAGAACCTCCCAGGCTGTAATATTAGACATTCATTGTCCTAACCCAGGATTTAGGATATTCTCAACCTCAGCACTATTGACATTTCAGCCCAACATGTCCTTGTTTTGAGGGTCTGCCCATTGCATCATAAGATATTTATCAGGATCATTTGCCTCTGCCTGTCAATGCTGATTGTACACCTGCCTTGTGATCAGTGATGATTTTCCGGATTTTGCCCAGTATTCTCTGGGGCAAGATTGTCCCCAGTGGATAACATAATGCAAAAATGCATTTGATTTTAATGATACTGCTATCTTCTTTTAAAATTTTCCCATTATTACACATTTTTGTTTCTTTTCTGATATTTAAGCAATTGTACCCTCAGATTGAGATGTTTCATTTTATTTTTACTAATGCAGACGTACATGTTTTCTTGCACATATGGTGTTTAGAAATGTGTGAACATTTAAACAGAGTTAAATCATTAACATGATTGACAAAAACTGAATTAAAAGGAGGGGGAAAATCCAAAGCTAGATTTGTAGGGAAACGTAAACCAAATTTCCTATATGCTGGACTGAGTGCTATTATTATGTGATATTTCATTTAAAAATTGTAATAACCTCACATTTTTGTTAACGTGACATGTTTCATTTTGCACATGAAAGACTCAAGTCTGAGGAAGTTTAAATAGGTAGCTCAATGTTACACATTATGGTAGCATTTTGAAAGTTGAATTTTCTAAGTTGGAGTGTAAGTTACAATGAATGCTGTTGTCTTAGCTCGGTCGTTTTACCTAGCTGTACACTTTTATAATCAGGAGTCACGTGAAACATGGGACAGTTCTCTGAAAGGCTCTGATATGCGCCTGTCTACTTGGTACAACCTCCCCTTGGGACTCATTGTTCTGTTACCATACATTATTTTTTCTTGTTCTTGTGCTATTTATAAGTGAAACTACATAGCATGCACTGTATATTTTCTCTCTTACTTATTTTACTCATTGTAAATTTGCTTATTAATAAAAATATGTCATTCTATACTTCATTATATTACTGTGCTATTCCATCATATGAATATAATTTACCATTTTACAGTTGGTATGTTTGGATTATTTCCATTTGGAGGCTATTACGAATAAAGCTGGCATGAACATTCTTGTACTTTGTACATCTTGTATTTTTATGTGCATACGCAGTCATTTTGTTGCATATTATATACCCAGGAGTAGAATTGCTGGTCTATAGTTTGTGCTCACGCTTGGCTTCAATAGACACTACTCAGTTTTCCAGATGCTCTACCTACCCATTAGAAATATATGAGAGTTTCCATTGTTCTATATCCTAGATACTGTCAATCTTCTAAATTTCAGTTATTATGGTAGGATTAGTTGATATCTCATTATAATTTTTAATTTCCATTTGTGTGATGAATGAGTTTTAAAACTTCTCATATGTTAATGGATATTTGAATATTCTTCTTGGTAAAACCTTTTACTCATTTTAACTAGTTTACCTCTTTATTGTTGGTTTGAAACTGTCCTGTATTTTGGCCAATATGAGTATATTAAAATATATTACAAACATATTATCTCATCTGAGGCCTGACTTCTCACCCACTTTATGGAATTTTTATGAGAGAAAGTTTTAATTTTAAAGTTAAACTATCCATTTTTTTTCTTGTATACAAAGTGGGTTTTGAGTTCTATTTAATAAGTCTACCTTGATCATGAAGCTATTTTCCTGATTGTTTTTTTTTCCTTCCAGAAACTTCAGACTACTCTTGCTTTCAGTTACATGGTCCATCTCAAGTTAAATTTTGTTGATTTTCTAAATAATGATTTAAGTGATCCAACACCATTCATTGAGAATACCATACTTTCTGAACTGAAATAAAGGCATAAACTGAATTTATAAAATCATGTTAACTGATGTGAGAAGATCTCTTTCTGGACCTTCTTAGTCTATCTTCTGGCCTGTTTGTTGATAGCCATTACTCTTAAATTCTGGATCTTTACAGAAAGCCTTATTATCTTAATAAGTTCTGTAGGTTTCACCTTAAGGATATTCATAGCTATTTTTGGATCTTTGTACTTCCATATAGATTTGATTTGATTTTTTAAAGATTGTATTTATTTATTCGAGAGAGAGCGCGTGCGAGCATGAGCCAGGGAAGGAGCAGACATTGACGGACAAGCAGACTCCCCACTGAGTATGGAGCCTGACTCAGGACCTCACCCTCGGAGCCTGAGATCATGAAATCAACAGTTGGCAGCTTAACTGAATGAGCCACCCAGGCACCCCACTTCTATGTACATTTAAATTTCTCAGAATCCTTGTTGTAATTTCAATGCCACTGCATCAAATTCATAGATAAATTTGGAAGAATTTGCATGTATCAAGTTTTGGGATCTACGAGCACTACTTAGCTCTCACGATTTAGGTGTTCTTTAATCTTTTTGAAGAATATCTTACAATTTAGGGGTACCTGGGTGGCTCAGTAGGTTAAGCATCTTCCTTTGGCTCCGGTCATGATCTCAGGGTCCTGGGATCAAGACCCACATGGGGTTCCTTGCTCAGTGGGGTGCCTGCTTCTGCCTCTCTCTCTGCCCCTTCCCCCCTCCACGTGCTCATGCTCTCTCTCTCTCTCTAAAAAAATAATATCTACAATCTATAGTGTGTTAGTCTTGCACATGCTTTAGTTGATTTATTTCATAAACTGTCTTTTGTATTGCATTCCCTATCTTGCTAGTATATAAAAATATAATTGATTATTTTTGTACTGACTTTGTTTCCAGGGACCACTTTAAGATAAAATCACTTTCATTATGATTTCAGCTGGGAACTCCTGTACAGTGTTGGGTTGAGATGCTGGTAGTGCTCATCCATGTTTTATACTTAGCCATAGGGAAAAGCGTGCAAAAACGTCATTGTTAGATACAGTGCTAACAAGCTCTATGTGAGATGGAGAATATTCCCTTTTATTCCTCATTTGCTGAGAATTTAATCAAGAAAATTTTTTTTTAAATTTTTTAAAAAGATTTGTTTATTCTAGAGGAGGGAGGGGCAGAGGGACAGTGAGACAAGCAGACTTCCCACTGACCAGGGGGCCGACGCCAGGCTCAACCCCAGAGCACTGAAATCATGACCTGAGTGAAAAATCAAACATTAAAGTGAAAAATCAACTTAACCAACTGAGCCACCCAGGTACCCCAAGAAATATATTTTGTTAAATTTTATGAAATTGTTTTTTGTATATATTGAAATGACCATTTTACCTTCATTCTGATAATGTAATAAATTATATTCATTTATTTTCAAATATTAAATATTTTTAATTATTTAATTAAATTATTAAATAATCTCTATACTTTTGGAGTGACTCCCATTACTCAAAGCTATTTCCCCATTATTACGTATGTAAATGTATTCCATTTGTTGACATTCTGCTTAGAATTCTCATATCTGTGTGTGTGGGAAATACTGATCGCTAATTTTTTTAATTTGAATGTCCTTCTAAGGTTTTGGTATAACAGTTTCCTGGTCTTATAAAGTGTGTTTGAAAATATTCCCTGTCTTTACTCTCTTCTGCAGTTTTCATGCAAGATAGCTATTCTCTCAAAAATTTTTGAAAATTCACCAATTCTCAGGGAGAAACTACAAAAGAAGTAGTTTTTAAGGGATACCTCATTCAAAGTGTGTCCCTCTCTGGGGATGTGTCTCTGTTCCTGTTTACAAATACTTTTTCTATGTCTGCTACTACCAGGTGTGCTCATAGACACTGTGGGTTCAGTCTGGACAATGGTTGTAGGAAGAATATACCATTTTTGTTCCCATTTTGCAGATGAGGGAACTGAGCTTCAATTTCTCTCCAGTCTCAAATAAGCAGAGAGAGGGACTAAATGTGCAGGCAAGGTGTCAGACTCCAAATTCACGATGCTTTCCATTTTATATATAACCTCTTACTTCCCTCCTGAATAACTACTGTTTTAAGATTTTTCTCATACTGTTGACAAAGTATCCTAGATGATTTAGGTGCATATTCTAAATCCACTGATAGTTTAGAGGAAATTTGTTAAGAAATACAGCGAGTGACAGTGCTATTTTAATTTCATGACCCCCTTTACCCTGGCATCTGTGTGGTCAAGTGTTTTGTCATTATCACTATGACGTTCAAGGTTGACTTAGCTTTTCCATGCAGTCTATATGGATTTCTGGGTTTTTGTAAGTCATTTTTAAAATTTATTTGATATTCTGTTCAGTTTGAGGTTAGATTTAGCATGAAGTTGTCTAGAAAATGTTTCCATATTTTTTTAAGTTTTTTCATTAAAGGAGAAAGTACTATA
The DNA here is from genome assembly GCF_022355385.1 of Mustela nigripes. Lineage (NCBI taxonomy): Eukaryota > Metazoa > Chordata > Mammalia > Carnivora > Mustelidae > Mustela > Mustela nigripes. The sequence goes on along the minus strand of NC_081574.1, from coordinate 4,570,633 downwards.
AGGAAAAGTATTCTGAGGGAGGAGTAGAAGAAAAAGCTAGAGTGTATGTAATGCTTAATTTTTTAATGCGATAAACTACTGTTAAAACATTTTTTATTAACACATAATGTATTATTTGCTTCAGAGGTACAGGGCTGTGAATTACCAGTCTTTACACAATTCACAGCAATCACCATAGCACATACCCTTGTTAAGACTAAACAAACACATGCTCTTTCTCTCTCCCTCTCCTCTTCCAGTTCTATAGTCTAAAAATTGAAATTAGTTGTGAAGAGAAAGATAATTGACAGCTAAAGACATTCATACAGAAATTCAGTTAGATACTCCCCATGCTTTTAATTTATAAGAGAGTGAGTTTGATTGAATTTTTTGTTGGTAACAGAAGGAGAGTTAAAGTGTCACTGGGACACACATTTCTCAAAGATATTTTATGTTACCTCAGTACATGAATTAAAGGCAGCATTGGATTAACATATTGCCCCTTCTTTGGACACCCGGAGAGTGAGTTTTCAGTTCTTTAAAAGATAAATGGATCCTGGGTAAAGTTAGTAACAGATTTTTTATTCATTTAACCTTGGTACAGCACAAAGTGTTGAATAGAATATAAATAACATAGAAAGTTCTGGGCTTATTTCCAACAAAATTTTGGCAATAATGGTCAATCACCATGAACACCCATTCTCCCCATCCCCAGGAAACCTGATTTTACCACAGGCTAATACGTACATATCTCTATTTTTGCAGTTGTAGCCATTGGAAAATTTCCAAAGAGGAAGGGAGATCAGACAAACATGCACAGACGAACACAATCAAGGTATTGTGCTAGTGAGTGTGATATATATCTTGGGGTTTTCCCATACTTTTATATGGGCAGTGATACCAAAATACCACGCATGCTATGTTAAACCCATTTTTGAATCACACTGTGTAGAATCATGGAGTGGGTGAGCCTTGGCTGCAGCAGGAAGCAGTAAATAATCCAATACCCCAAATGTCGCACACGGGTGCTCTCCTGAATGTTGCCTTACAAATGAGTACACAAGCAAGTCATGGCAGAAACCTGGCACACATAAACGACAAGAAAAGCTCTTGCCTGAGATTCCCCTTTTAGAAATTTGTGCACGAGTCTTCTACAGAATGCCATATATATCAGTCAGCAGGGGTGAGAATTTATATGGGAAGCAAGACAGATGGCGATGCCCAAAACAGTGTCCAACAATCGTGTGCTTCTGTATCCAGGCAGGCATTCTAAATCTTGGCACTAGAAGAAGCTGGCAAGGACTGCTACTTGGCCTACCGCTACTAAAGTCTGATACTCCTAAGCTAATGGCTGTTTCTTCAAATTGTGAGTAAATTAATGCTAATCAGGCAGTGAAATTTGGCTAGAAATATTTCTCTAATCCAGTATCCGAAGCCACTGCTGAATTGCAATACTTGTTTTTTGTGTGTCTTTTCACATATGTGCCATGCTCAGGATTTCTTCATTTGTCTGATTCAGCTCTGACATATAAAATACTTGGAAGCTGCCACTCACATCTTTAAAACAAGAAAACACCAAGCAAACTGAAAACCGATGACCGTTCCTGGACACATAAGAGAACTGAGATTGCAAGGGAAAGCATTACTTTGGAGGCACAGGGGAATCCAGGAAGTTAGAGCTGAGGTCCAGTCACCCAAACCAGAAGCTTTTTTTTTTTTTTTTTTTTTTAAAGATTTTATTTATTTGAGAGCTTGGAGGCATGGAACAATGCGTAAATGGTAAATTTAATGACTTGTAGAGACGGATTGTGGCAGAAGCTCCCGGGGTTGGGGTCTTAGGAGCTGGCCCACACTTCTGTAGGTTTTATCTCTAGGGACCCTGCTAGGTCTCTACAGAGAAGAGACAAGAGAAGTCTCTAACTGGCTCTGCAAGGAGGGGGGTGAAACCTGAAACGCACCACGTGTTCGCCGGGACAAAGACTCAGTCTCTAGGGAATAGGGAAAAACATTTAAGGGAGGCTTATCCCAGCTGCAGAGAAGAGACAGTGCCTCTGCTCCAGCCCCGCTAAACGTCCTCCTTCAACAAAGAGGGCTGAGGAGAAAGAGAAACACGAGTGAAGGTCACAGCCCAGAGGCCCATTATAAGACTTACATCCGGGGCGCCTGGGTGGCTCAGGCGGTTAGTTAAACATCTGCCTTAGCTCGGACCATGAGCCGCTCTTACTGCTCCCAGATCAGCAGGGAGTCTGCTTCTCCCTCTCCCACTGCCAGCCCCCCTCTCCACACTCCTCCATACTCTCCAGTAAATGAAGAATAAAATCTTTTATTTTGAAGATTTTATTTATATATTTGACACACAGAGAGAAATCACAAGTAGGCAGAGAGAGAGGGGGAAGCAGGCTTCCGCTGTGCAAAGAACCCGATGCAGGACTCGATGCCAGGACCAAGACCATGACCAGAGCTGAAGGCAGAGGCTCAACCCACTGAGCTTCCCAGGCGCCCTGAAAAATAAAATCTTTAAAAAAAATTAAGACTTAGATCTGATCCTAAGATTATAGAACTCTCCCATCCCTCCATCTCAAAAACTGTCCAGGAGGCATGCAGTGTAATGACAGCAGGTTACAGTGGAAAGAGCTGTACAACACGGATTCTCTCTGAGGAAAAGTATGTAGGGGCCCCCAAAGTTGACAGCATGGATAGCAACAAGAACTTTTGAGGAATTTGGTATCACTGGTGCCTAGCCCTACAGCAAATAGTAAACAAATCCCAGGTCCTAGCCAGAATGTCCAAAACTTCGTGATATAGGCTTGTTTACCTCAGTTCCGATCACCTGATGCATCATGTTCAGCTTTAAACAATAAATTACAGGACATACTGACATGAAAGACAATTTGAAGAGACAAAATAACATCAGAAGGACTTGGAGGTGGCACCTGAGTGGCTCAGGTGTTTAAACATTTGCTTTTAGCTCAGGTCATGATCTCAGATCATCTCGGGGTCATGGGATCCAGCCCCATGTTAGCTCTCTGCTCAGCAGGGGTCTGCGTCTTGCTCTCACTCTACCTTTATCTTTTTCCTTTCTCTCCTTCTCTCTCTCTCAAATAAATAAAATCTTTAAAAAAAAGCAGACTTAGATATGACACAGATGTTGGAATTGTCAGACTGGTATTTAAAATATCCCTCATTAACATGTTAAGGATATGTAAGAGATACACAAAATTGGAATACCCAAAAGGGATAGTAGGAGAGAATGAAGCAGAGAAAAATAAATGAAGTAATCATGACTGGAAACTTTACAAATTAATGACAGACAGAAAAAACAGAGTCAGGAAGCTCAGGAAACACAAAGCAGGAAAAATAAAAGGAATATACTAGGCATGTCATATGAGAAAAATGAAAATGAAAACACAAAACATCAAAGCCTATGGATTTAGCAAAAGCAGGTCCAAGGAGGCAGTGTATAGTGATGAACACCTACATTAAGAAAAAAGAAAAATTTCAAATAAGCAACTGAACATTGCATATTAAGGAAGAGTAAAAATAAGAAACTAAATCCAACATTACAGAGGAAAGAAAATAACAAAGATCAGAGTAGAAATAAATGAAATTGAGACCAGTAAATTAGGAAAAATTAAAACCAATAGCTGTTTTTGTTTTGAAAATATAAACAAAGCTGAGAAACTGTTAGCAAGACTTAATAAGAAAAAAATAGAGAGAGGACTCAAATATATAAAATCAGAATGAAAGAGAAGCATTACAACTGATACCACAGAAATAAAAATGAAAATGCAGATAAGCAATTTTATGTCAACAAACAGAGCAACCTACAAATAATGGATAAATTCGTAGAAACAGGGGCGCCTGGGTGGCTCAGTGGGTTAAGCCTCTGCCTTCGGCTCAGGTCATGATCCCAGGGGCCTGGGATCGAGTCCCGCATCGGGCTCTCTGCGCAGCAGGGAGCCTGCTTCTCCTCATCTCTCTCTCTGTCTGTCTCTCTGCCTATTTGTGATCTCTCTCTCTGTCAAATAAATAAATAAATAAAATCTTTAAAAAAAAAAAATTCGTAGAAACATACAGCCTACCAACACTTACTTATGAATAAATATAAAATCTGAACAGCACAAAAATACGTAAGAAACTGAATCAGTAATAAACAAAGTTCCCACTCCAATGCCCTCCTTCATTTTCTCCTTCCTTCTCCTGATGTTCTCTGCGCTATTCCTTACGCTCTACAAATACGTGAAACCATGTGATAACTGACTTTCTCTGTTTGACTGATTTCTTAAGACAAACCATGAGAGACTATGGACTCTGAGAAACAGTTTTAGAGGGGAAGGGATGGGGAAATGGCTTAGCCTAGTGATGAGTATTAAGGAGGGCACATATTGCATGGAGCACTGGGTATATACACAAACAATGACTCATGAAACACTACATCAAAACTCATGATATAATGTATGGTGAGTAAAATACACACACACACACACACACACACACACACACACACACACACACATTCCCAAAGGAGCAACAAAAATATCAGGAGCAGATTAATTTATTGGTGAATTGTACCAAGTGTTTAAAGAAGAATTAATGCCAGTACTTCTCAATCTTAAAAAAAGAAAGAATATCAGGGAACACGCTCAAACTCATTTTTGAGGTCAGTATTACTCTGATACCAAAGCCAGAATATGGACAGTGCAAGAAAACTCTGGGCCAGTATCTTTGATGAATATAGATGCAAAAATTCTCAAAACAAACAAACAAACAAACAAAACTAGAAACCAAATTCAGCAGCATATTAAAAGCATCCACACCATGATCAAGTGGACTATATCCCTGGGATCTAAGGATGTTTCAACATATGTAAAGCAGTGAATGTGATAAACACATTTATAAAATGGAAGATAAGAATAATTTGGTTATCCCAATAGATGAAGAAAAACTATTTGGCAAAATACAACATCCTTTGATGGCAAAAACACTCAGCAAATTTTAGTATAAAGGGAATACATCTCAACACAATAAAGCCATATATGACAAGTCCACAGCTCTCATCATAGTCAATGATACAAATTTGAAAACTTTCCTTAAAGTCGGGAAAAAGACAGGAGTGCTCACTCTCACTCCTCCTAATCGACATAGTACTAGAAGTACTGCCCAGAACAATTAGTCAAGAAAAAGAAATAAAAGCCATCCAAAACAGAACTGAAGGAGTAAAATTATTATTCATCACAAATGATATAATCTTAGATATAGTAAGTGCTAGACTTTCATCAAAAACTGTTAGCATTGAAAAATGAATTCAGGAAAATGCAAGATGCAAAATTAACATACAGAAATTAGTTATGTTTCTAGACACTGACAATGTATAAAGAAAAATATATAAATAATCTCCTTTACAATAGTATCAAAATCGTTTTTAATTAGGAATGTATTTAACTAAAGATATGAAGATCTGTACATTGAAAACTATAATACTTTGGTGAAATAACTGGAAATAGACAAAAATAAATGGAAATATATTGCATGTTCAAGGGCTGGAAGAATTACTATAGTTAAAAAGTGCATTCTACTCAAAGCAGTCTGTAGATTCAATGCAATCCCTATCAAAATTCCAATAGTATTTTTTATGGAAATAGAAAAAGCAATCCTATAATTTCTGTAGAATCAGAAAAGACCCGGAAGAGTCACTGCAATATTTAGAAAAAAGAACAAAGTTGGAGACATCATATTTCCTGATTTCAAACCACACTACAAACTGTAGTATTTAAAGTAGTTTGCTATTGACAAAAAAATAAATAAATAAAAGGACTGTGCTGAGAATAATATTGAGAGTTAAGAAATAATTCCATGTATATAGAGCTAAATAATATTCAACAGAAGAGCTAAGATTACTCAAAGAGGGAAGAATAGTCTCCTCAATAATTGTTGGGAAAATTTGGTAGTCACAAGAATTAAAAATTAAATACAAATAAATAAAATACAAAATTGAACTTCAACACAATTCACAAAAACTAACTCAAATTGGATTTAAAGATTGAATGTAAGTCCTGAAATCATGAAACTCCTAGGGAAAATAAACAAACAAATTAACAAAATAACAAAAAATAACAAACAAACAAAATAACAAAATAAACAAATAAAATTGAACCCCAACACAATTCACAAAAACTAACTCAAATTGGATTTTAATATTAAATATAAGGCCTGAAATCATGAAACTCCTAGGGAAAATAAAGGAAAAATCTCCTTGATGTTGATCTTGGCAAAGAGTTTTGGGATATGGAACCAAAAGTACAAGCAATGGAAGCAAAAATCAGCAAGTAAGATTACCTGAAGCTTAAAATTTTCTGCACAGCAAAACAAACAATCAACAATGAGAAAAGACAGCCTACATAATTGGGAAAAAAATGTTTACAGACCAACTATCTGATGAAATTAATATCCAAATATGTAAGGAACTCGTACAATCCAATAACAAAATAAATAATGATAACAATATGATTGAAAAATGGGCAGAGGACCAGAAAAGACATTTTTCCAAAGAAAATGTACACATGGTCAACAAATACATGATCAACATCAGTAATTTAGGAAAATAAAAATCAAAACCAGAATGAGATTTCACCTAACATGTTAAAATATGTCTTATGAAAAAAACAAGAAATTATAGTACTAAAAGCACGTATTCATAAAGAAGAAATATCTGTAAGCAATAACCTAATGTTCCACGTTGTTGAACTAGAGAAATAAAAGCAAATTAAGCCTAAGAAAAAAAAAGGATATAAATAATAATAATAATTATAGCAGAAATCAATGAAATTTAAAATAAAAAAAATGAAGAAAATCCTCAAAACCGAGGTCTTTTTTTTAAGATCAGTAAAATTGGTGAACCTTCAGCCAGCCTAACCAAGAATACAAGAGAGAAAACAGGAGCTATCAAATCTGAAATGAAGGAGGAGTCATTTGCCACTTATCCCATGGGTAGTAAATTATAATAATACTATTATTAATTCTATGTATGTAAATTTGATAAGTTTGATGAAACAGACCACTTTACTGAAAGAGACAAACTTCCCAAACTCCCACCAAGAGAAATAGATCATTTGAATAGTCTTATATTTATTTAATAAAAGGAATCAATAATTATTAACTTTTGGAAAAAATAAAGCACAAGGCCCAGATGGTTTCATGGGCCAATTATCCACATTTAGAAAGGATTTATATTAATGTTTTTTTTTAATATAAATTTTCCATTTCTCTTTCTGAAAATAGATGCAAAGGGAATACATTATTACCTAGTCTATAAGGCAAGCATTACTCTCATAACAAACCAGAAAAAGAAATTGTATCAAAGAAGCAAAGACCATGAATATGTACGTAAAAATCCTCAACAAAATATTAAAAAATTAATTCCAACAATATATAAGAAAATTATATACCATGCATGACCACTGGACATTTGTTTCATATATGTGAGTCTAGATAAGCATTTGAAAAATCAATGAATTCCATCATGTCAACAGACTAAAGTAGAAGAGTCATATGATCATATCAATAGATGCAGAGAAGCATTTGACAAAATCCAACACCTTTTCATGGTAAAAATTCTCAGGAAAAGAGAGGAACTTCCTCAACTTGATATAATTAACATCTACAAAATACCTGTAGCTAATACACTTTATACTGAGAAATTGGACACGCTTCCTAAGATCAGAGAAATGTCAAGAATCTTATGTCTTACTGCTGGATTCAAGATCATATTAGAAATTATAGGCAGTATAATGAGACAAGAATAGGAAATAAAACATATTTAGATTGAGAAAGAAGAAATAAAACTATCCTTGTTTGCAGACGACATAACTCTCTCTGTAGAAAATCCCAAGGTACAAAGAGAAATAGCAAAAAAATTCTGGAACTAGTAAATGAATATAACAAGATCACAGGATACAAGGTTAATATACAAAAGTCAATTACTTTCTTAAATATCATCAGTAAACAATTGGAATTTGAAATTAATAAAACATGATCTAAAATAGCACCAAAAATAGAAGTTGCCCTTCAATGAGATAATGGTTGAATAAACTGTAGTATATCCTTATGATGGAAAATTATCCAGTGATGAAAAGAAATGAGCTCTCTGGCCATAAGAAGACATTGTGGATCCTTAAATGCATATTGCTAAGTGGGAGAGGCAGTATTTGAAAAGGCTACACATGAGAATAATTTGAGCATAATAATAATTGTAATATTGGATAAAATTTCAAGTATAAAATAAGTATCTATGAGTCTGAACTCTTATAAATTAAGGATTGAATAAATAAGCCAGTTCAGGAAAAGGGGTAGTTAGTTCTCACATGAAGATGAATTTCCAATAATTAAGGTATATATATTCTGCTCTCCAGGGGTGGAGCATAATCTCTCATTCCATAAATTTTAGATGCTTATAGTAATTTACTTCCAATGGGGACCATGGGGACAGTGGGGGAAAACAGAGTAACTTTACAGTAAAGAAATATGACTTATACCTCTTTAGTCAGGTGATCAAGTATGACATCAAAGGTGATGTCATGGTGATGTTATGTGCCCTTGACCTGATATGGCAAAGATGGCAACATACTCACATTTGAAGAACTTAGGAAAATATTTTATAGGAAAGTAAAGAACGGGTTGTTCCACAGGACTGGTAAGAAATAATGAATTCTAAAGATTTCCTGTATACAGGTTCATGTTTTATGAAATTATTCTATACTATATCTACTATATCTACTTATATTTAAAACAGAAAATTTTATTCTAATGCATAAGTATCCATCTTCAGGGAAGTAAACTGTTGTAATATATCTTATATATAATTTTATAATCACTGCATGGGGATATAGTTGACACGTCCACATTTTGAGCAATTACAGTATTATTTTTAAACTTATTTAATAAAACTGCCACAACTGGTAAGTGTATGACTAGTAACCCCATATTAATAACTTTGTATTACATTCTTTTCCTCCTTTTTTGTTTATTTTCTGGAATTTCGCCAGATGACCTCTATAAGCATTTAATTTAATAAAAGCTAGTACTGATTTAGGTATTGTCATTCATACTAATATGATTTGTTTAAATAGTACTTAGTTGAAAATAAAAGAACTATCCTATATTATAAGAGATGCAAGGACTTAGAATCAGACACATACGGAACTCACATGAGTGGTTTTTATCACAAAGCATCATGAGTCTTACTCATTTCCTTTGCTCATGTTGGGGAAAAATTTTTATTCAGCCCTTTAAGGTTCTTTTAGTGATTCTAAAAATTAAATTGGTATGAGCCAGATTAACAGGAGGTGAAAAAAATTGTGTGCTGACAGAGACCCAGTGATAAAATAAGACCCGAGGAAATAATGAAGGCAGGTAGCTTTTATACTTTTTAGTCAAAGAAGTAATAGATCTCTGAGGAATTGGTGGGACAAAGAAAACATAGGTTTCGGAGCTTCAATTAGTAAGGAATTCTAACCTGAATTTCGGGTAGGGTAGTAGAGTAGTAAAGGTAACAGACTTGTTCTTGTAGCCCTTTTCAGCTCTGAGGTCCCTATCTTTGTTGCTAAGAATGTCTCTTTTCCTCCTTATACAGGGTGGTTTATTGAATGCTTTCTGGAGACAAAGTGGGGTCTGAGTTCTCTATGTGCATTGGCTATTTCTTAAGTAACATTAACTTAAAATAATCATTATGCCCTACTGACACATTTTGAGACACCCTGACCTTGGCTCCCACATTCACATTGTTCATCTGCTTACAAAATATTTATTGTGCTACTTGACTTTCATAAATAACATCCACCCATCAAGGTTTTGTTCAATTTAATTTTTTCATATGAACATATGAAGAATATCCCTACTGCCATAGGCCATAGGGTTAACTAATATCTTTTAATTTTCACTGACATGGTCTTGGTCACTTATTTTGGAATTCAATCTATTTTACCATAACCAGTAATATATATATATATATATATATATATATATATATATATATACACACACACACATACACACATGCATACATACTATATACATAATTAGAATTCATCATTAAAGTTCATGACAAACTATATCACCAGCTTTCAGAACAGAGTTTAAACGTATTTTCCATAGAGAGAATGGTTTCAATAAATATTTTTTTAATGTTCTGATTATATGCAGTAACTATAAAGCTACAACCTCCAAGTATTGTACATTATCAGAATTTGGGGGGAAATAATTAGAACATTGATAAGATAAAGATGTCCTAAATTTGAATTAATATTTTAAATTAACATTTAATTTTAAATTAGTTCATATCATAATATTTTTTACAGAAGGAAAATGCTTGTGGTTTCATATTTTTTTTTAAAGGGTGTTATTTAGAAACACTTATTCAGAGTTATTTATTCAGATTCACAGTGTCATTCAAAAACCATTTTGACCATGCTCGGTTTCACTTACCAGATAAGAATTTATCATCCACCTACTTAAAGAAGAACACTGCTAAGCAATGTGGGAGATACAGAAATCACCCTTTCCTCCATTAGCTTATGAACTAATGTGATGAGGTAGGATAAGACTATCTGGGTGAACACTAGTCTATATAATACATACATATGCCTTAGATTTGAATAAGAAGTCTTTCCATTACTATGATAAAACCTACTAAATCATTTAATCTCATGATTTCCCCCTAAAAATGTCTGTGTCACAGAGAAAATAATTAATATGGTTTGATTATATGAACAATTACATTTTCTAAACAAAGGGCTATGCAAATGGTCAGAATTCAATTTTAGAGTCTGTTTTAGAATTCTGAAACTCTCCACAGGATTTCAAAGGAATGCACTACAGAGATTAGAGAGGAGAAGCAAAAGGTCTTTTATTCTTGGCTGTCAGTAGAGTACCAGGTCAGCAGAGAATATCATTCAAATAGTCAGAGGTCACCTTATCAAAATTTAATGAAAAAAAAAAAAAATGCAAGCCTGTCCATTTCAGAACTTTCTTTAACTCCGAAAATCCTGGATTATTTTTGTGAATTCATCAGAACTCACACCCATTATTCCAAGCAGTCTTCTAATGGAACATCTTTACCCCACCCTGTCATACCCAGTTAAGTTTTCCTACTTACAAAGAAGGATTTCAAGGTGAAGGAATCAAGGTCAAGGCAGTCATGATGTCTTGGTAATTTAATAAACTATGTGAATTAGGTGGCCTGATAGTCCACGATTACATTTGGAGGAAGAATTTCTAAAATACGGAGTTGTGCTTAAAATCATAATAAAATCTATGAAAGCATCAATAATAAAAACTAAACAATTAGGGTGCCTGGGTGGCTCAGTGGGTTAAAGCCTCTGCCTTCGGCCCAGGTCGTGATACCAGGGTGCTGGGATCGAGCCCCATGTCAGGCTCCTGCTCCGTGGGGAGCCTGCTTCCTGCTCTCTCTCTGCCTGCCTCTCTGTCTACTTGTGATCTCCATCTGTCAAATAAATAAATAAAATCTTAAAAAAAAAAAACCTACATAATCTATGTGTGTCTGTGTATGAATTACTGTCCTAAACATTATATATTTTGATTCTCTAATCATTAATATAACTCTGCCATATATATATATATACTATTAATATCTCTGCTTTTTGGAGGAAGACACCAAAAATGAGAAGAGTTACTTGTCCAAAGCCACAGAGCTAAATAAATGGACACCTCAGTTTTAATGTAGTTAGAGTATGGTGACGATGAAGTGATATGTAATATATTTTTCATTCCCCTAAATGCATAAAAAATATTTCTATATATATTTTTTTAATTTAAAAGTTTTGCTTTCTATGTTTAAGTTTTACTATACCTACATCAGTTTTAAATTATGGTGTAATAAAAGAATCCAGTATCTTTTTTTCCATGATGATAACCAGTTTTTCCAGGATCATTGTTAAGTAAGTGATTATTTTGCCACTGATGTACTATGTTACGACTTTCATATTTTCATTGATTATGGGTCTGTTTCTGTGATCCCTATTTTCCTCTATTGTCTTTGATAGTCTAAAAATATGCCATGATATGTCTGCAAGTGAATTTGCTTTTATTTTCCCTGATAGGGCCTTTTTGTTTCCTCTGTCTTTGGGTTCATATCTTGTAAAAAAAACATTCAGTTTTTTAGCATTTTCAATAGTAACTTTATTATTCATTTACCCCAGAATTTCTTTCCGACCTCACTTAGCCGTACAATAATCCTCATTTTATCATCCTTATCTCTTATTTATTGTCATGGTTTTTCTCTTCATTTCTCTTTATGCTAATTTCTGGATCCACCATTGAATTCACTATTTCCATTGGGCTGTGTTTAATTTGTCAATTAATTTATTCATCCAGTTTTAAATTAAAAATAGCACTTTTTAATATATGACATCAATTTGTCATTTACTTTACTCATCCAGTTTTACATTTAAAACAGCAGTTTTTAATATATGATATTAATTTGTCATTTAATTTACTCATCCAGTTTTTAAATATATGATATTATTAAGAGTAATGATTATTAAAACAGCAGTTTTTAATATATGATACTAATTTGTTTCTTTTCCTCTGTTAATGGTCACTTTTCAGAGTCCCATGCTTCCTACTCATTATTTTTAGTTCCCCTTTTTTATTTCTTTATATAGTGTCTTTATTTTTATTTTGTAGCTGTAACTGGTATCTTACACTTTAAGATCATGTCTTCAGAGTCCAAATTATTTGTTATTTCTGTCATTCATTGTATGTTAGTAATTTTTTTATTGGTCGATTATTTTTCTGCAGAAACTCTGTTTGCCTAGTTTCTTTCAAAAGTCATATCTTAACTTGGATATTTCAAATCCATTTCTGCAAATCTGTCATGGGTTAATTTAATCCCATTTAATCTCATCAGTCCAGCATCAGCTTTGGTGCTTGTGGTTCCCTTTTTCACTGAGTGCTTGAGATTCTAGTACTCTTTTACTTACTGATTATAGTCCCCTATTTTTAGTTGGGTTTGTTTTTTGGTCTTGGGGACTGTGTTAGTTTCCCGTAGCTGTCATCATGAATTACCACAAACTGAACAACTTAACACAGTGGAAATTCAATCTCTCATAGAAGTTCAAAATCATTGTGTCAGCAGGGTTGCAATCTCAGAAGCCTCTCAGACAAAATTCCTTTGTGTCTCTTCTACTTTCTGGTGACTGTCTTCATTTTTTGTGACTGCATCTATCTAGCATTTGCCTCTATCTTCATGTGCCTTTCTCTTCCTCTATGACTTCTCTTCTGTTTCTTCTAATGACACTTATAATTGGATTTAAGGTCCTCCTGGGTAATTCAGAATGATCTCATTGTAAGCCCTAACTTAATTATATCTGCAATGACCCCTTTTCTAAATATGGTCACATACTCAGCTTTTAAGAGTTAGCATGTGGACATATCTTTTCTTTGGGAGGAGGGGGTCACCATTCAGTCCATACAGAGACTTCCCTTGTTTTCTGTGAAATATGTTCTGTCCTAGCTACATCTTGTTTTATGTTTTTAAGATTGCCTTTCCGAGTATATTGTTTATGTAGAGCCCTTTTCCTATATGACTTTTGAGAATATAGGGTTTGGAGTCTCTATAATTTCATGGTTCTGATTCCGATTTTGGATAAGACTATAGATACCGAAGTAGAGAGGAGATATATATGGATGGCTAGATAGAAAAATATAGATGTATTTATATATGGGGCACATCATTCATTCAATAAACATTTACTGTTTATTAAATGCTTACCTCATACAGGCTGTCCAACCAGCTGAGTATGTAATAATGGACATTAAGTCAAAGCTCCTGCATTAGGTGACATTCTGTGCTAGTGAGGTTTAAGTGGTATTATTGTTGTTGTTGTTGTCAGTTAACACTGAGTATTAAGCTCTTCACCAGGCTGCAACCCTCCTGCAATCATGTCAGTTAAGTACTGTTACTACCCAGTCAGTCAATATAGGAAAATATGTCATCATTACTCTTAAACATGATACTGTTCATAATGTAATGTCTTTGTTTTTAACAACTTCAGGCTGATAGCCAAGAGATTTATTGTTTACCACAATTTAATTTATTTTATTTTTTTTTTATTTTGTTAAAGATTTCATTTTTTTATTTGAGAGTGAGCACTCCTGCAAGCAGACAGAGGGGCATCGCCGAGGGAGAGGGACAAAGAGACTCTGCTCTTAGTGCAGACCACCACATGAAGCTAGGTCCCAAGACCCTGAGATCATGACCTGACCTGAAGTCAATAATCAGATGCTTAACCAACTGAGCCGTCCAGGTTGCCCAGATAGCCAAGAGATTTAAATTCTAATCTTCATTCTGCCACAAGCAAACGGGGCGTAAGATCTCACTTGTCACAAAGCAGACACTGCAAGGGATAGGGCATTTGAGATTAGGTGAAGTCGCATACCATGTCGATGTGGGGACCATGATTTCTCCTCCACTATCGGGTATTCATGTGTGTTTATGTTTAAACCTGTAACTTATCTGATGTGCCTTCTCAGTTTCTAGGTGCTGAATGTTAAGATTTTTGGATCTGAGGAAAGATTGTCTCAAGCCTCAGGAGAAGCATGTGTCATACAGGTAGACTTCCATTACAATAAGCTTAGTGGGACACAGAGATACCATCAGAGACACCTACTGAAATCTAAAGAGAGCCATTTTCCAATGTACCTTGGGTTTACACCGTTCAGGGAAACAAGACAAAGCAGGGAGTCGAACAGAGAGGAGGCACAGGTACACCAGGGTCAGTCTTACTCTATTCCTCTACAAATCTGAGATATCCACCCTCACACACTGCAGTTGTCCTGTCAGGTCTGTGACATCTAGGAATGAAAGCTCCAAATGGTAAAGCCTTTTAATCTAATTAATTTGATTTAATTCAGGTCACTTAACAGTTCCCCATCCTAAACTACTTCATCCCTTAGAATACTGTTTATAAATATGCCACACTGTTATCATCTTGACAGTGCAGTGGTGCAGTGTGACAACTTACCAGAAACTAAAGTACCACCCAGTATTTTACAAGGTAAATGTACTCACTGTACTTGATCCCTTGGCCCCATGAAGCTGTCAAATGCAAACCAAACCTGTGGCTGGAATCATGTGACAATACCAGGTCATTATTGGGTGTCTTAGTGAGTTTGGGCTACATAACAAATGCCATAGACTGGATGGCTTAAACAACAGACATTTGCATCTCACAGTTCTGGAGTTGGGAAGTCTGAAATCAGGGAGTCAGCATAGTCAGGCTCTAGTAAGTGTCCTCATCCTGGTTTTTTCACACGGTGGAGAGAGAGAGAAAGCAAGCATTCCCAAATCTCTTCTTAGAAGGGCACGGATTCCATCATGAAGTTACCATCCTCCTGACCCAAAGACTTGCCCAAAGCCTCATTTCCAAATACTAGGAATTAGGGGATTAGGGATTTAAGTATGAATTCTGGGGGACACAACCATTCAGCCCATCACAGTGATCCTCTGGGTAACCTGAAACTACAGTTAAAATAATTTATTTAAGATTGTCTTTTTTAAAAAAATATTTTATTTATTCATTTGAGAGAGAGAGAGACAGAGAGAGCACAAGCAGGGGGAGCAGAAGGCAGAAGGAGAGGGAGAAGCAGGCTTCCTGTAGAGCAGGGAGCCTGACATGGGGCTTAATTCCAGGACCTAGAGATCATGACCTGAGCTGAAGGCAGACACTTAACCATCTGAGCCACCCAGGCGCCCCTATTTTAGATTATCTTTTAAATAAATATACAAATTTTCAAAATTATATAGACTACAGGTTGATAACCACTGATAAAAGTGCATGTAAATATAATTCCTACCCTTGGTCAATCAGTATAATTTCAGAAATGAATTGTGTTGTGAAGAATACTCATCATTGCTTTTTTTTTTTTTGGTAGTCATCACTGGGACTTCTCACTGGTGACCATTTGTCTCCTTCTGTCTGGCACATGAAGACTGAACCCCTTGTGTTGGATGAGCCTGTATAATAGATCTGGTGAGTCTCACATCAAACATGATGTTTTATGTGTAGGTCAAAATCCTCCAAAGCTTTCTGTTATTTCTCTATTGGCCTCAGGAGGCTTGCTTTGCATTATTCAGTTATCCAGTGTTGACTGAATACCAGCTCCTCATTCGGTCCTTTAATCAAATTACACACATACACATTCCTTCTAGGACTGTACTAAAATTATGCCATAAAATCTCTACTCTCTTTCCTTAAGGAGTTACAGTTCTAGATATATCAACAAGCATTTAAACGAAGATGATGTTGAATTACAAAGGGTGCATGACAGAGAATAGCATGGCTATTGTTTGATAACACTGTTGTGTTATTGAAATTTGCTAAGACAACAGAACTTAAGTGTTTTCAAAATTTTAGAAAGGATACGTAGGTGAGGTAATGCGTGTGTTAATTCAGGAGTGGGAATTCTTGCACAATGTATATGAAATAATATTGAGACTCTAAATAAATTGCTATTTTATTTGTCAGTTATACCTCAAGAAACCTTAACAGAAACAAAGTCAAGAGTTTACAGGTTTTAATTAGAGGGAAAAATTTTTAGAATAGAACATTTAATGAGCCTATAATGGGGGAAATATAGACATTTCTCTTATAAAACCTAATATAATTTCAAAATGCTGGGTTTTTTGTTATTTATAAAATTTACTTTCTATATGAAAAACATTCTGTGAGTTACAGTCATAGTTTATTACAAATATTAATGTTCATCCTCAATTATTTGTGTTTTATGTTTCCTATCTGACACTGCTTATTTTCTAATTTAAGAGAGTCTATTGTTTTTAACAAAGATACTTGTTTGTACGTAAAGGCAGAATGAAAAAGAAATTTGTCTCTTTAAATTCACCTCTAAAATAAATACTTAGTAGTTGTAATATTAAGGAATTTTCTAAACCTGATTGTTGTGGCTGGGATTTCCAGTACTATGTTAAATGTAAGTGGCAAGAGCGGGTGCCCTTCTCTTGTTCCTGATCTTGAAAAGCTTTCAACTTTTCTCAGTTAAATGTGATGTTAGCTGTGTGTTCCTCTCGTATATGGCCTTTATTATGTCGAAGTACATTCTTCTATACTCAGTTTGTTGAGACTTTTTATCATGAAATCATATTGATTTCTGTCAAATGATTTTTCTGCGTATGTGGAGATAATAATATTATTTTTGACCTTAATTTTTAATGTGATATATCACATTTATCGACTTGTGTATGTTGGACCATCTCTTTGCATCCAGGGATAATGCACACCTGATCCTTGTAAGGTACTGTGAATTTGGTTCTCAAATATTTTGTTAAGGATTTTTGCATCTGTGTTCATTAGAGCTATTGGCCTGTAGTTTTCATTGTGTGTGTACGTGGGTGTTCTCATATAGTTTTGGCATCAGGATAATAATGACCTCAAAAATTAGTTCGGGAATGTTGTCTCCTTTCCCACTTTTAGGAAGAGTTTCAGAAGGATTGGTATTGTTTTGTCTTTAATGTTTGGTGGAATTCACCAATGAATCCATCTGTCCCTGAAATTTTCATTGGGAAGGTTTTGATTACAAATCAATCTCCTTAATTATAATTGGCCTGGTGTGTTTGTTCATGGTTCAGTCTTGGTAGGCTGTATGTTTCAAGGAATTTTTTTAAGTTCTTTTTATTTTAATTCCAGTATAATTAACACACAGCATTATATTAATTTCAGGTGTATTAGATAGTTTTTCAGTAATTTTGTACATTACTCAGTGCTCATCATGATAATTGTGCTCTTAATCCCCACCACCTATTTCACCCATTCCTATACCCACCACCCTTCTGGTAACCATCCATTTGTTCTCTACAGCTAAGAGTCTGTTTCTTATTTTGTCTCTCTGTATTTTTTTTCCTTTGCTCATTTGCTTTATTTCTTAAATTCCACATGAGTAAAATCATATGGTATTTCTCTTTTTCTGACGAGCTTATTTCACCGAGCATAATACTGTCTAACCCCATTCATGTTGTTGAAAATGGCAAAATTTCATTTTTTATGGCTGAATAATAGTCCATTGTATATACATAGCACATCTTTTGTATCCAATTCACCTAACAATGCTACCATAATTTGGCTATTGTAAATAATGCTTCCATAAATATAGGGGTGCATATCTCCTTTTAAACTAGTGTTTAATATTCTTTGGGTAAATACCCAGTAGTGGAATTACTGGATGGTAGGGTAGTTCTATTTTTAACTTTTTGATGAACCTCCACACTGTGTTCCATAGTGGCTGCACCCGTCTGCTTTCCCACCGACAGTGCAACAGGTCTCCTTTTTTCTCCACGTCCTTGCCAACACTCTTTGTTTCCTGTGGTTTTCATTTTAGCCATCCTGACAGGTGTGAGGTGATAGCTCCTTGTATTTCTTATTTGTATTTCCTTGATGATGGGTGATGTTGGACATCTCTTCATGTGCCTGTTGGTCATCTATACATCTTCTTTGGAAAGATGTCTGTTCATGTCTTCTGCCCATTTTTAAATTGGATCATTCATTTTTGTTTATTGAGTTTTACACTTCTATATATATATTTTTTTGAATACCTTTTTTGGTATTTTGGGGTATGTCATTTGCAAATATCTTCTGCCATTCTGTTGGTTGTCTTTTAATTTTGTTAGTTGTTTCCTTTACTGTGCAGAAGCTTTTTATTTTGATGTAATCCCAAAACTTTATTTTTGCTTTTTTTCCTCCCTTGCCTCAGGACACATCTAGAAAAATATTGCTACAGTCACTATGAAGGAAATTACTACCCATGTTCTTTCCTAGGAGTCTTTAGGATTTTCTCTTTCAATTATTTTGAGTTATCTAATTTGTCGGCAGATATTATTTCAGGTTATTTTCTTATGATCTTTGGTATTCCTCTGTTATCAGTTACAATATCTCCTCTTTCATTTCTGGTTTTCTTTGAGTCTTCTCTCTTTTTATCTTAGCTTGTCTATCTGAATGTTTCAATTTTATCTTTAAAATCTGGAGAATATTCAAAGGTGCTAAAGAATATGTATTCTGCTACCTTTGGATAGAATGTTCTATTTAGGACTTTTGGGTCCATTTGGTCTAAAGTACAATTCAATTCTAGTGTTTTCTTTATGATGTTTTGTCTAGATGATCTACCCATTTTTGAAATTGACGTATTGAAGTCCCCTAGTAATATTGTATTGTTGTCCACTTTCCCCTTCAGATCTTTTAATATTTGCTTTGTCTACTTAGGTGCTCTGATGTCAGGTGTATAAATATTTACAAATGTTACATCCTCTTGTTGAATTGGCTACTTTATCATCATATATGACCCTCTTTGTCTCCTGTTACAGTTTTTGACTGGGGTGTTAGGTATGCAGTCCAACCCCTTGTTTCATGGGGAGAAGCTGGGAGTCAGAATTACCCCCTAATTTTATGGTGCTATGCTAGACGTGAAGTTTATGGTAACACTGTGTCTTACTTAGCCTTTCCTGCCTGCTCTTATGCGTATGTATACATACACATAAGAGTATGTATACATACACATGTATGTATATATATGTCTGTATGTATATATGTACATATGTGTAGGAGTCACTCAGCTAGTTTCTAAGTTTCTCATAAAATAAACTAGTGAATTGCTTTGTGTGTAGCTATATGTACCAGAGTATAATGTAACTTTATCTTTCAATCTGTTTTTAGGTATAATTTTTGGGAATTTCAAAGAAAATAGTACACAAAATAAGAATAACTTCCAAGAAGATTTTGCTCTGATTTTGAAAATTAACATATTGGTCATTCTTGACATCTTGCCATTAGCAATGGCATGGATGGGGTATGATGCTAAGTGAAATAAGTTAGTCAGAGAAAGACAAATACCATATGATTTCACTATATGTGGAACTTAAGAAACAAAATAAATGAGCAAGGGGGAAAAAGACATAAACCAAGAAACAGACTCTTATCTTTAGAGAACAAAGTGGTGGTGACCAGAGGGGGAGTGGGGGATGGGTTAAATAGGTGATGGCAATTAAGCGGTGCACTTGTGATGAGCTCCAGTTCAATTAAAATAAAAACTAAAATATGTATACACACACACACACACTGATATATATAACAACATCCTTTCTCATAGTACATTATAAAGTATTTTATACAGTGGTGCTTTCTCTGTGCATAAATTTCAAAAGATAAATATTAACTAAAAAGGGTGCAATGCATCTACCCTAGTTTTAGGAGGCAGTCTAAACAGTGGTCACCTGAATGACAACAGAGCCGTTTGTTAATAGAGTTCCTTCAATTTTGGATGGATGAAAAAAAATTTTTTTTGGATGATTGAAACTGAAACCATATATATATATATATATATATATATATATATATACACACACACACACACACACACACACAGAGACCATGTGATTATGTACTTAACTCTCTATATTTAGACATTGCCAGAAGAATGTCAGACATTCCAAGTCCCCCAAACACTGGGAACCAAATAATGGGTCATTTATATATTGTTCTTTACACAGTTTTTAAGGACAGTTGTTATGTAAGGCATTTTAAATTTACTTTGTCCGTTCTTCATTGCAAAACAAACCAGTCGCTGTCTTTACTTATTACTTTATCATCTAAATTTAGATTTGTTAAAGTAAAATGTTGATGTTTGAACCTTGTGCACAATTTTTTGAAACTTTTATAGAAGAGAGAATTTTAACCAAAGGAATTAGGAAGATAATATCTAAAAGGCTCTTTATAACCAGCTTCTCTCTCCTGGCAACACCTTGGGCTGGCAGGGTTGAATGAAACCAGACTTCCTTGTTTGTTGATAGAAAAGGTCCCAGGCTCCCAGGCTGACTCCTAATGCATGTGTAGTTGGGCTTTGCCAGTTACTCAGAGAAACCAAAATGTACCCCACTTGATAAAGTGGAGTCAGTAAGCTGAGCTGCTGGTTGACAGGGAGGGAGGTCAGACAGGACGGCACTAGCTATGACTTCTTTCTCTTCACCCCTAGTAACTACTAAAGCTTGTTGTTGGGTAAAATCAGTGGTTTCCTGGAGTTATGGAATATCCCAGGACATTAAGAATAAGGGGATAGGAACATCAGGATGAGCTAACTTCCATTATAAACAATCCCCAAATTTTAATACAGTATATTTTGGACAGGTACTGAAGGCATTAGGAGCCAGGGCTATAAGGTATTTATGCAAAATCTGTCCACATTCCACATGTAAAACCTGTGGGTATAACTTATTAACGTGACCTCACTGATGTTCGGTAGAGGCTGACTTTATGCTGAGGAGAGAGAGAATGGAACACGATAGCAGCATTTTCCATATTACAATTAGTAAAAGGAATTAACTAATAAATACATTTTACATGATATTTTCCTTAATTCCTAAAAAGAGTTCTGCATAGTACGACACAGCAAAACTGAGAACTTGGAAATAGACATGAATAGCTATGCCTCGCTGATTGTTGACCAAGATGTAGAAAGAATTCAGTGCAAGGAGAGCCTTTTCCAAATACGATATTAGAGCGATTGCACATTAATAGGCAAGATGTAAACCTCACCTTAAACCCTACACTTTATGAAAAGATTAATTCAAAATGAATCACAGGGGGCGCCTGGGTGGCTCAGTGGGTTAAGCTTCTGCCTTCAGCTTGGGTCATGATCTCAGGGTCCTGGGATCGAGCCCCGCATTGGGCTCTCTGCTCAGCAGGGAGCTTGCTTCTCTGCTTGCCTGTCTACTTGTGATCTGTCTGTCATAAATAAAACCTTTAAAAAAATTCAAATAAAGAAAATTCCTTTTCAAATCATAATATTTTTTCAAATCATAAAATTTTGCATTTCTGAGCATATTTAGCAGCTCTTTCTCTGAATAAAGTGCTTATGAACTTTATGATTGAACTGGATCAATATTATTATTTCTTCCAGAAATTAATTGGCCTGCATTTACTTTCTTCTTGTCCTTTGAATAAAACTGCTTCTGGTTTATTCCTTTTACTTAAATTTTTTACTTACATGTTTACTTATATTTCTCTCTGAAATAAGGGCAGGGAAATGAATTTTCCCAATATTAGAGAAAGGACACATTTACAATGTTATTTACATTTTGAGGGATAGCCATAAATGGAAGAAAATAAAAGAGTGCTGAGTCCTCGGATTGAAAAAAAAAATCGTAATAAAATTTGACTGTAACCAAATAAGATCACTTTTAAGAGAATCATATTGCTCAAGAGACCCACATCCAAGTCTCAAAAAAATGACTCTTCAGTGTGGCCAATAGAGTCTCAAACAATGACTCTCCAGTGTTCATGGGCAGTGAGCCTGCGGGGTCTGCGCAGACCCTTGTCCTCTGACGGTGAGAATCAGCCATAAGCAGACATCTTCCTTCTGATGCTGTACAAGTTCATTGGACCAGAGATAGCTGTGTGCCCCCCATCTTTCTCCTTCCCAAGGGGCTGTGTTTATCATGGTGACGTTCTTCTGTCCTATCACTGTGGATTGTGTGAGTGCAAGGGAGATTCCTTTTTCGTTAAGTTTTCTCTCTGACAAGAGCAATAGCAGGGGAATTTCATATGAGTAAAATGATGTCATTCAGGGATCCTAGACTTTGACCTTGACGCTGTGACGTGGTGGGATTTAGATTCTCTCCCTGGGGAACAGGGTGAGTGCAGCTTATGTGAAGAGAGTGTACTGAGTCAGAGGTCGTGTTTAGAAGGACACAGACGGTTTTTGTTACTTTTTCCCATGAAAAAAATCAATTTCTCTTTCTTCTGGGTGTTTGATAGAATTGCACTCCTCAGCCTTCTTTGAAGTTAACGGAGGTAATGTCACATGTCAGCCAAAGAAATGGGAACAAAGGGGATTGAATCTTTCCTGGGCAGAAACTGTAAAGGCCGTGCACAGTTCACGCTCATACGTGCGTGTGTTCCCGGAGACGGACCCCGGCAGCTGAGCGGTGCCGACAGGTATTCTCCCCCGGCCTGCATCAGCTGCGAACGGTGGAGGTCAGCAAGACCTCGCCTGTCCTGGTGAATTAACTCTAGGTACATGCAGATTGCACTCAAAGGAGACATAATGCAGTCCTTATTAACATAGATGGAAATATAGTTACATCAAACGCTAGGGAGCCCGAGAGACTGTTTTACATCAGGGAGCTGGCCCATGTGATTGTGGGGCCCTCAAGTCCACGTTCCGCAAGGCAGGCGGGCAGGCTGGAGACGCAGGGTAGAGCTGACGCTATAGTTCAGGTCTGCAAGCGGTCTGCAGGCAGAATCTCTTCCTTGGTGAGCCTCACTCTTTCCTCTGAAGACCTTCCCCTTACTGACTGAAGCCCACCCACAGTCAGGCAGATAGCCTGTACTTTCAAAGTCTACTGATTTTAATGTGAAGCCCTTGTAACCAAATACCTCCACTGTAGGGCGCCTGGGTGGCTCTCTAGGTTAATCGTCACACTCTTTTTTTTTTTTTTAATCATCAGACTCTTGATTTAGACTCAGGTCATATCTCAGGGTGGTGAGATTGAGCCCGACCTTGAGCTCTGTGCTGGGCATGGAGCCTGCTTAGGATTGTCTCTCTTTCTCTCCCTATCCCCCATGCCCTCACTCCCACTCACTCTCTCTCTTAAAAAAACTAACAAACAAAAAACAATACAAAGCAAAAAAGCTTCATAGCAATATCTTGACTGGTGTTTGACCAAATATCTGGGAATTAAAAGCTAGCCATGTTGGCACACACATTAATCATCAGAGGAGCACAGTGGGATGTATCTGGGAACGATTCAGTATTTCCTTCGCCTTCTTGCATTTTAATAAATATGTGAGGTACAGAGGTGTTCTCTCTGGGAGGTAAAATGCGTCTGTGTAGAAGGCAGGCGAGAATTCTACCACTGAACCACCCATGCGCGTCTGTGTAGAAGGAACAAATTTTTGCAGATATGCTTCCTATCAGCTTCAGTGTGGGGGAGAGCATGAGAGAGAAGCTTAAGAAGATCCCTTCTCTGTCTCCTGAGGTAAGCGGCCCGTCCCATCAGACTAACCATGAGGAAGCATCTAGTGTCAGAATGCAGTCTCACGTTCTTCCTGTGTTAAGGCTGAATCCCTAGAGCGGACTACCTACCCAAACTGCAGTCTTGTCATCGGTGTGTGTCTGTGAGAAGACAGCTTGGTCTCTGGACTCCCAGTAGGTACGGACCTTCATAAGCACCTCTTCCTGAAGCCAAAGCCATACTCCTGAAGGAGGAAAAAACCAAAAACAAGTAAACTGAAATATGTTGTTTGTAAGTGGCTCTTCTTTTCTCATCTAAAAAGTCACAGAAGCCATGATCTTTTTTCTCTCTGCCCTTTTTGTTTAAGGCAGGGTCATCTTCACTGGAATCTACTGTAGATTTGAGATTCACTCCCTCTACCATTATTATGGGAAATATTGATAAACCCTCAGAAAAGTTAACCAGTTGGGCTTTTTGGCTGGAATTTTTTTAGTTTGAAATACTGGTTTTTTTATTCCTGTGTTTTTTATTTTAAAGATAATTCCCAGAAAAACTGATCCCGCTGAAGAAATATAAGTGAAAATTAGAACTATAATTCATTTAATCATCAATAAATGCATATAACCTTTTAAATCCAAATGATAGATGCATGTAATAAAAATATAATATAGTATTCTATTCTAGGTTATTCCTTAACCTAGAGGTGTTGATTTTGTGATAATAGCTCAAGTTACTTACTTCTGTACTGAAAAATCTAATGTTACAGAACTATTCATCCGGAAAATGACAGCCTCTCACCGTACCTCTCGTCATCCTGTTCAACTTTCTTTCTTCATTGTATCATTTCCTTGTTTTACGTGAACAATATCATCTTGATTATTTGTGAGGATGCTTACTAGAGTTCTTTTCTTTTCTTTCACTAGCTACCTCCGTTTGCTAAGTGTTGAGTTGTTCTGCTCACCTTGTCCTCTTCTGCTTTTGCTCTTTGCAGCACTGGGTTTTCTCCTGTGACTGCACATCTTGACTGTACCACTGGTTGGTTTCTCTAACCACAGCGGAGGTTCCCATATCACCAAGGCTGTGAAGTCACTGGCATACCTTAGATATTCACATTAGGAAGTCTGCTGCAAGAATATAGTCGCAAGTGCAAGGATTTGACCAAACTTGAGACAGAGTAATTCAGTAGGAGAGTAAGTGGACCGTGTAAGAGCGCCAGTCAGGGAGCCTGGCTTGAGCCCTGGAGCCGCCATGTACGTGGGGGGTGAGGGTTGGGGGACAGGCGGCCTTCTTAACTTCTCCATGCGTCTGTTTCTGAACAAGGATAATACCTGCTAGAGGCTTTAGTCCATTTGGGCTGCTGTAACTGAACACCAAAGGCTGTTGGCTTATAAACAACACAGACTTACTTTCCACAGTCCTAGAGGCTGAAAGGTCTGCATCCAGACCCCAGCACGTGTGGTGTGTGGAGCGAGCACACTGCCTGGTTCATAGACACCTGTATTCTCTCTGTGACAGAAGGGACGTGGGTGTTCTCTTATGTCCTGTTTATAAGGGGATGAATCCCCTTCATGGGGGCTCCCCTTTCAGGTGACCTATCACCGCCCAGAGACCCCCACCTCCTAACACCATCACTTTGGGGGTTGGGTTTCAACATAGTGGATTTTAGGGGGACACCCACACTCAGCCTGTGGCACAGATGTTTATTTCTTTCATTTTGCCAGGTTTGGCACTGAGTCTTTTCATTAGTCTTTGTGTAGTTTTTATTGTAATGGTGTTAAGTAAGAACTGTTAAAGATGGAGGAACTTGCAGTTAGATTCTAAAAAATTCTCCCAGGGATGTGAAGAAGAGGAGTCAGAATTTTGTGTGGCACAGAAGTTTGTCATTAACCACTAAGCTATACTGACTCTGTCCATGAGACTCCATTATGACGGCAGCAGTCCCCGTGTTCCCAGCACCCAAGAATTCAGTTCTGGGTTGTTGTTGTTGTTGTTTTAATTTAATTTGATTTTTTTCATTGTTCCAAGATTCTTTGTTTATGCACCACACCCAGTGCTCCATGCAATATGTGCCTTCCTGAATACCCACCACCAGGCTCACCAACCCCCCTGCCCCTCCCCTCTGAAACCCTCAGAGTCCACAGTCTCTCATGGTTCATCTCCCCCTCTGATTTCCCGCAATTCACTTATCCTTTCTTTCTCCTAATGTCCTCCGTGTTATTCCTTATGCTTCACAAATAAGTGAAACCATGTGATAATTGACTTTCTCTGCTTGACTTATTTCACTCAGCATAATCTCCTCCAGTCCCATCCATGTTGATACAAAAGTTGGAGGCATAATACTGATGGAGGCATCATACTCCATAGTGTGTATGGACCACATCTTCCTTATCCATTTGTCTGTTGAAGGGCATCTTGGTTCCTTCCACAATTTGGCGACTGTGGCCATTGCTGTTATGAACATTGGGGTACAGATGGCTGTTCTTTTCACTACATCTGTATCTTTGGGGGTAAATACCCAGTAGTGCAATGGCAGGGCCATAGGGAAGCTCTATTTTTAATTTTTTGAGGAATCTCCACACTGTTCTCCAAAGTGGCTGTACCAACTTGCATTCCCACCAACAGTGTAGGAGGATTCCCCTCTCTCCACATCCTCTCCAACACATGTTGATTACTGTTTAGTTGATGTTGGCCGTTCTAACTGGTGTGAGGTGGTATCAGTTCTGGTGAGGAGGTAAAACTTGCCCTCACCTCAGTCTTTGTGCATTTGTCCTTTATGTCTTAGCTTTCTTCCTGGCTATGCTGTCATTCATTTTCTTCGGTATGTGAACACATGGATATATCCCAGGGGAATGCTACTTGGGAGATGGACCAGTCCTCAAAATCCTGGCTCTTAAGTCCAAGAAAATCCTTCATCTGGGCTGGAAGGAGGATTCCTGATGTGATTCGGATGTTAGGAGTTTTGTAGGACAGTGAAACTGGTATGAAATATTGAATCCTACGCTTTTCAAAATCATCAGTTACTCGACAAGTAGAGTAAAACTTGATAAATATGAAAATGGATAATAAATTTTATTAACATCTCTAAAAATTTTGCAGTGGAAGAATCCTGGAAGACCATTACATAAACATTTCTCTAGGTAGAATAACTTTTGAATATGGAGTAATATAAATGGTAACGCACAAAGTTAGCAAGTATGACATGATGGTTAAGTATACAATTGGGTAAAAATTTACCCCAAAATTTACCAAAAATGGTGGGTAAATTGGGGTTGTGTTAAGTGGTTATGGACAAAATTGGATGATCTGTCCCTGAGGATCAGTGGTGAAAGCAATCCCTTATGTTGTTTGCAAGGAAGTGGGTAGAGAAAATGTTCAAAGAACATAATATAGACAGATAATTCATGAAGTTAAAAAAAAGCATTAAAGTTCCTTTTTAATAATGTAAACAATCTTCAATAATATACCTTGAAGTAAATAGAAGGGAATCAGAGGCTCAGGTATTAGCATGGCAGAAAATCATAGCAAGAGACCTGCATTAGTCACTTATTTTCATGAGATTTTCTTTTATTTATTAATTTATTTTTATTTTTTTATAAACATATAATGTATTTTTATTCCCAGGGGTACAGGTTTGTGAATTGCCAGGTTTACACACTTCACAGCACTCACCATAGCACATACCCTCCCCAATGTTCATAACCCACAACCTTCAGTTTGTTTTGTGATATTAAGAGTCACTTATGGTTTGTCTCCCTCCCAATCCCATCTTACTTCATTTATTCTTTTCCTACCCCCAAACCCCCCATGTTGCATCTCCACTTCCTCATATCAGTGAGATCACATGATAATTGTCTTTCTCCGATTGATTTACTTCGCTCAGCATAATACCCTCTAGTTCCATGCACATTGTCGCAAATGGCAAGATTTCATTTCTTTTGATGGCTGCATAGTATTCCATTGTATGAATATATATACCACATCTTCTTTATCCATTCATCTGTTGATGGACATCTAGGTTCTTTCCACAGGTTGGCTATTGTGGACATTGCTGCTATAAACATTCGGGTGCACGTGCCCCTTCAGATCACTACATTTGTATCTTTAGGGTAAATACCCTGTAGTGCAATTGCTGGGTCATAGGGTAGCTCTATTTTTAACTTTTTGAGGAAAATCCATGCTGTTTTCCAGAGTGGTTGCACCAAGTGGCATTCCCACCAACAGTGTAGGAGGGTTCCCCTTTCTCCGCATCCTCGCCAGCGTCTGTCATTTTCTGACTTGTTAATTATAGCCATTCTGACTGGTGTGAGGTTGGATCTCATTGTGGTTTTGATTTGTATTTCCCTGATGGTGAGTGATGAGGAGCATTTTTTCATGTGTCTGTTTTCTGTTCATGTCCTTTGCCCATTTTCATGAGATTTTTTTTTTTAAAGATTTTATTTATTTATTTGTCAGACAGAGATCACAAGTAGGCAGAGAGGCAGGCAGAGAGAGAGAGGAGGAAGCAGGCTCCCTGCTGAGCAGAGAGCCCGATGCGGGACTCGATCCCAGGACCCTGAGATCATGACCTGAGCCAAAGGCAGCGGCTTAACCCACTGAGCCACCCAGGCGCCCCTTCATGAGATTTTCTTAATTCTACTTCACTGTTGCTGTAAAAGATGCCAGAACATGTATACATTAGCTAATCATGGCAGGCATATGCCTGATCCTCTCTTCCTCTTTTTTTACACCTTGTTAATGAAGGTACTTGCTAGTTCACATGATTAATGGAATCTAAATCATTCTGGTGTTTTGATGGAAGGAATTCTGGGTCAAGATTAGTTTTAACATTTCAGAGTTGACTGTGAAAATGAAAGGATTTGTACTCAGAGAACTTACAGGAACTACCTATCCTCCAAAACTATCTACTGGCCACGTCTTCATGACCAGTGAACTTAAAGTGGGAGGAGGCTTGTTGCTAGGCCAGTTAAGTAAGGATGGTCTTGCAAGTGTTTTTGAATTAACCAGGTGTCTTTGCGAAGGGTATCCACAGCCAGGGTGGCGCACGGGAGTAACAGGAGTCATTCCTGAAGATTTCCAGGAGATTAAATGTTTTGAAGACCGCTTTTTTTGACCCAAAAAATACCAAGTGATTAACAAAAAGTGAACGTTTATTTATAATAAAACATATTAAAATGATAGTAAGGTATCAAGAGAATCAAGATGATGAATCAAACAACGTACATGAAGCAGAAGTTGCCATACGGACACCATCAGAGTTCACAAGCTATGACAGAGACGACCTGACTAGCTCTACGTCTAACAGAAAAAGGGAATTTGTTGGTAAAAACACTCCCTTGAAAAATCTTTTCAAATATTTAAGGAAGAAGTAATACCAACTATACAAAATATTCCAGAAAACTGAAGAGAAGGGGAAATTAAGTGTATTCTATGAGGCTCCCATTACTCGAATATCAAAACCAAACATATTAACAGAAAAACAGAACAATATTCCTTATAAAATTTATACAAAAGTTTTAACAAATTTCCAGCATATCGAATACAGCAACACATAAAAAAGATAACATACAGTGAGTTGGGGGAATTTGTTCAATATTAGAAAAGTAATCAATTTACACTGAAACATACTAAGAGACAAAAATGAAAAACCATGATCACATATATGAAAAGCATATAAAAAATTCAACATTTACCCCTGCTAAAACTTTCAGAAGCGTAGTAATAAAGGGAAAATTTTTAAAACTGATAAAGAGCATAAATGAAAACATATCATTAATGTCAAAAGACAGAGTGAGGGGCTCCTGGGTGGCTTAGTGGGTTAAGCCTCTGCCTTCAGCTTGGGTCATGATCCCGGGGTCCTGGGATCAAGCCCTGCATCGGGCTCTCTGCTCAGCAGGGAGCCTGCTTCCTCTTTTCTCTGCCTACTTTTGATCTCTGTCTGTCAAATAAATAAATAAAATCTTTAAAAAAAAAAAAAAGAGTGATTTTCCCTTGATATCGGGACAGAGACAGGAATGTACACTCTCATGACATTAATTCAAAATCATGTTAATGTTCTAATGACTTCAGTGAAGCATGAGATATAAATAGAATAAAAAAGGAAGTAAGGATGATTCACAAGCTAGACTACATGGAAAACCCCATGGATTCTGTCAAAGCACTAGAAGAATAAAGTACTGAGCTGAACCAATTTTCAGAATACAGTATCAACATACAACTATTCAGTTGTATTTCTATATGTGAGCAATGAACAAATGGAATTTGAAATTAAAATTATAATATGGTGTTAAAATATGAAGCACTTTGGGATAAAACATGTAAAATTTAGGCAAAACTCTACAATAAAAGCTACAAAATATTATTGAGAGTAATTAGGAAGGACATATGGAGAAATACATCATTTTTATGGATCGGAAAATTTAATACAGAATGTCAATTTTTTGCAAACTGATCTATAGATAGATGTAATGAGATTTCAGACAAAGGTGCAGCAGAATTTTCTTGTAGAAAATAACATATGAGTTTTAAAATTTAAATGGAAATATAAATAAATGTCAAATGACTTTGAAAAAAGAGGACAAATTTGGGAACATTAAACTATCTGATTTTAAGACTTATTATAGAGTTATGATGGTGAAGAGAAGGTGTGGCGTTAGCATTAATAGAGGCAGATGCATCATTGGAACAAAAGAGTGATTCCAGATAAATAGTCGCAATGTATGATTGATTGATTTTTAACAAAAATGCAGTTGCAATTCAGTGAAAAAGAAGATAGTCTTTGTAAAATGAAAAGACAAAAACAAGCAAATAAACTTTATACATCATGCCGTATACAAATTAAGTGTCAGCACAGCGAACCTAACTTACCAGATCTCCCAAAGAAAATAGAGAAAACCTTTGTGACTACAGGCTAAGCAAAGATTTTGTAGATGCAACGCCCAAAGAATGACCCATAAAACAACAAATTGATAAATTGGAGTTTATCAGAATTAAAACTTCACCCCGAAGAAGATACTTCGGGGTGTCTTCAGGGTTGAGGGAGAGTAGCAAGCCAAGAACTAGGAGAAAATATTTGCAAATTAGAAATCTGACAAAGGATTTTGTATGCAGAAAACACTTCAATGATGATCAAGACTCAATAAGAAGAAAAATAACCCTATAGATAAATGGGCAAAAAACACTAGAGCAGACAGTTCGCCAAAGAAGATACACACATAGCAATTTAGTAGTTGAAAGATACTTAACTCATTACTCATTTTAGGTAAATGCAGATGAAAACCACAATGAGAGGCCACTATCCACTCTTTAGAATGACTAAAGGGGAAAAAAATATTGTCTATACCTAGTCTGGGCAAGGATGTGTTGGAATTTGAACTTTCAAAGAAAAAAAAACGGGTGAAAATAATAATTATTAGAAAATAGTTCAACATTTTTTTTAAAAAGCTAAACATACACTGACTGTATATGCATTTATTCCCGTCATAGTTATTTGCCCAAACAATATGAAAGTTTATGTTCATATAAAGACTTGTCAGTGAACATGCATGTCATCATTATTTTTATTACCCCAAAGCTGGAAACAACCCACCTGTTCATCAAAAGGTGGATTTAGGGACACCTGGGGGGCTCAGTTAGTTAAGCATCTGCCTTCTGCTTGGGTCATGATCCCAGGGTCCTGGGATGGAGCCCCACATCGGACTCAGCTCAGCGGGAAGTCTGCTCAGCGGGAAGTCTGCCTCTCCCTCTCCCTCTGCCCCTCCCCTGCTTGTGCTCTCTCTCTCTTGTTCTTTCTCTCATTCTCTCTTTCTCACCTTCTCTCAGATAAATAAATAAAAATCTTAAAGAAGGTGAATCTATACACTAATGGTGATGTAATTATACAATAGAATACTACTAAGAGATGAAAAAGAAGCCAACTGTTGCTATAGCAACATGGATATATGTCAAAATAGTTGTGCTGTATAAGAAGCCATAGAAAAAGCAAATAATTCTGTGTACATAAAATTCTAGGAAGCTCCAACTGGTCAGTAGCCCCAGAGAGCAGCTCCGTGGTTGCTTATGAAGATGGTCATGGGTCAGCAGAGATGGGAGGCGGAGTCTACAGAGGGTCTGAGGGAAGTTCTTGAGATAGTACGTATATTCATTTTTTGGTTGTGGTGATGTGTACGTATATAAAAACGTATACATTTCAAACATGGACCATTTATTTTAGGACAACTACACTTTAATAAAGCAATTAAAATAATCTGGAAAACATGTAGATTTAAAGAAATTGACATTTCCATAAACACCACACACACACATTAGCAATATCTACATAGATTTACAATCTCTTTGAAATTTTCATATTGCCCTGATTTTGTTTCATTTTCTATAGAAAAAAAGAGAGAGGTAATTTACTCTCTACTATTTTTTTAAAGACTTACTTATTTGAGAAAGAACGTACATAAGGTGCATGAGCTGGGAGAACACAGAGGGAGAGAGAGAGCGAGAATCCACTAAGCGTGGAGCCCAGTTTGGGGCTCAATCCCATAACCCCGAGATCATGACCTGAGCCAACACCAAGAGTTGGGCACTCGACCACCTTAGCCACCCAGGCGCCTCTAATCTCTAGTGTATATTGGTCAAAATTTGTAACGGACTCTTGGATGCATAAAACATACAGCTTTTCTCTCAGTATACTGTACTTCAACTGCAGTGTTCTCAAGCCTTTCAGGGCTAACAAGTTGTATGTCATATAATCGCCATCAAAACATAGAGTGATCGTACGTATTGTAGCATTTCTCTACTGCCATAATGCTACTTACAGCATGACAAATACATACCAAACTCAGTGGTTTAGCGAAGAATTACTTTTTCTCCTGGGTCTGTGGCTTGACTAGCATTTGGCTGGTCTAGTCTGGCTCAGCTACATGGCTGACCAACGTTGCTTCTTACTAGAGTTCTGTGGGTCCTCTGGTGGTCCTAATCCATGATTTTCTCATTGTCTTAACACTGGGAGCAAGGCAGGACATATTTCGCTCGTGGCAACAGCAGGGGAGAGACGGGCAAGCAGAACTGCATTCGGTCTCTAAATGCCCAGGCTAGAATTGGCACATTGACATTTTTACTGCATTCCTTTGTATGAGCAAAGAGCCAAGGTAAGTGTAATGTCCCAATAATGAGATCGTAACCAATATGGAGATGACGAGCAATGCAAAGGAACAGAGCTAATTGTTCAGTCCATCACATGCGTTTATAATTTATGTACTGAACCACTACGGATATCCCTGCTAGGAGGTGACTTCTGTTTTGATTAGAACTGTGTTTTCTGCCTATGATTTTATACGTCTGATGGTTGGAAGAATTTTGCAAGTCTAACTGCTAGATACATACATTTCAAACTTTGTTTTTTGTATGCTATGCATATATTTACAATACCAAGTTTGGTTACAGGGACTCCACTCTTGGCCCTGAAAATTTGTCATAGTGTTGTATTGGTTGACAACATGGCCTAAAAAAAAATGCTGCTGGAAACCATTTATAAGTTGGAAGAGTTGTTCACAGAAGTAACCGCAGACCACATCATCACATTTCCCTTGTACTGGAAAGCAGAAGCCTGTGTAGCCACTGCCGTAGCCCCAGTACAGGGGAAATCGAGGCCAAGAACATCCAGGAGTGAAAATCGAAAGCTGTTGTCATGGATTGTGATTTTACAAAATTTAGCAAAAATATATGATTATCTGGACCCCAGAGTGCATTCCTCACAGGTCTTTGGAAACGGCTGAGCAGATGAGGGTCTCTTAACCTTAAGCAGCATTGGTTTCACAATCCGTCAGCCCAAACTTTCTATCCGTTCTTGTCTACTCAAGCTGCATGCTTCTTGAGCTCGTTTTACAGGCAATTCAGTGGGAAGTCTGATAAATGTAGCTTCTGTATTTCGAACTCAGCGGGGTCAATTTAATTCAGACATTCACTAATAAGTACGGGATGCAAAACACTGGGTAGACAGGTGGTGCTGAGCGGGTCACAGATTTTGCCCAGAGTATTGACATCCTGGACAGCAGGGGTGGTCTGCTCCCAGTTAGAAGACTCAAGTCATATACATTAGTAGGTACAGATTTTTGTATTTAAAAGAGACAGGGTTGGGGTGCCTGGGTGGCTCAGTGGGTTAAGCCTCTGCCTTCGGCTCAGGTCATGATCTCAGGGTCCTGGGATCGAGCCCCGCATCGGGCTCTCTGCTCAGTGGGGAGGCTGCGTCTCTCTCTCTCTGCCTGCCTCTCTGCCTACTGGTGGTCTCTGTCAAATAAATAAATAAAATATTTTTAAAAAATAAAAATAAAAGAGGGTTAAAAAGAATATGTTGTTACAGTGTAGCAAAATGTTGGAAACTAGAGAAACAGAGGCAGGGAATTCCTGCGTGCTTGGCGATATGCAAGGTACCCAGTCTCCCCCATTTTATCTCTGTCTTTATGGTAGTCTTGGGAGCTAAGAACTTAAAGATCTCAGGGAGAGACTGACTTTACCATATGTGATTGCAGTAATACCACCTTTGGGATGGTATAGGTCAGTTACAAGTAAAAAGTCCAGTTATGTCATTCCTTAGAAACGAAGAGCCAAGTCTTCCATAGGACTTCGCTCTCGGGAGTGTCCTGCCCTCCACGTAAAGGTGAGATCTCAGCCGCCTGAGCTTCTTGCTTTAGCACGGGCACGGCTCGCTCCCTGTGCCTGGAGAAATACAGAAGAGGTCACACCCTCTTTAGTTCATTTTCCATCAGTTTTCAAGTTGCAATCATTCCTCCTTAGTCCACTAGAAGATATGTCTTTTATCTATTTTTTGTAGAAAAATAAGAAAGCAAAACTCATGTCTAAAAAATTCTTTGAGCGGCAGGTTTGATGGTGACACCTGTTCTCAATTTTGGCCAGATTTTCTGTGAAAACGGGTGCACAGATTTAAGTGGATTCCCTCCAGGGCATTATGTGATGGTCCCAGGGTGTTGCTCTCGCCTCTTCTCAGTGAGAGGCAACAATCAGGACATGAGGAGGCGAGAGACTTCATTCAGGTCCCTCGGTGGGATTTTCCATAGCGCCTCCCAGCTTCTGATACAAAGGATCAAGAATCCTGGGGATGATGTGATTTACCCGAAGTCGAACCTGATGCATGTGACAGGCCAAAATCCAATGTAGGCTGAACTGTCTCAGACCACTAAAAACAAGAAAATACTTCTACCTGGGAGAATTCGGGAGATGATTTTGAGAAGATGCATTTAAGTGGGACCTTGAAGAAAAAAAATGAGTCACTTTAAGAGGGAGAGGTGATAGGAAAAGATGGTTTATGAACTGAGGCAGGGACCTGTAGGGTCTGCTTCAAGAGGGAGTAACGGAGTCCACTGTTAGTGAATAAGATGATTGGGGGGAAATCATGTGAGAGAAAAAGTATGACAAGGTACAGTCATAGCGGGTCTCACCCACCAGCATAAATTATTTAGGTTTTATACTGCACACAGTGAAGCTTCGGTGTAGGAACTTTTACCAGAAGTCTGCCTTCACTTTATTTGGGTAGATGGGAAGGTTCTTGTGTGCCAAGGTCCCCTCCAGATTCAAAGACGCGGAGACAGATGCAGCAGTCAGCCGAAGACGACACACAAAGATCAAGCCAGAGGGAGGGAATCAGTGTGAACACACACAGTTCAGACAGACGTGAGAAAGAAGGACAGCACGATTAAGATGTGACAGAAAAAAAATGACAAACCGTTCTCACGAGAGACGGGAAGTCAGTGTGGTAAGCGCCTCCCTGGGAGCAGCGATGCCAGAGTGTAGAATACAGACCGTGGCCTCCACAGTTACCTGTCTGTCGGTGGAGCCTCTTCGTCTACCCCGGAGCCGGAGCCGGAGCCTCTGCTGCCTTTCCTGCTTCATCTCCTTGCCTTGTTCGGCTTCTCCGTAAAACAGGTCATAAAGATCGTGTTCCTCTTGGAGTTATTATACGATAATTTAAATAAAACGTTTACTCCACTGTGAACAGTACCTGGACATACATATGTGTTCTTTAAAAGCTTGTTGGAGGGGCGCTTGGGTGGCTTATTAGTTCATTAAGCGTCTCCCTTCAGCTCAGGTCATGATCCCAGGGTCGTGGGATCGAGTCCCGCCTCATCCTACCTGCTCAGTGAGGAGTCTGCGTCTCCCTCTCCCCCTCCCCATGCTTGTGTTCCCTCTCTCACTTTCTCTGTCAAGTAAATAAATAAAATCTTTAAGAGAATTTTTTAAAAAGCTTGTTAGAGAAGAAACTTGCCGATAGTACGCCCTCTCCCTACTCCTGAATGAACCTCATTGCCGTCCCTCAGCACAAGGAAACTATTTAATCTCTGAAACAAGTTTGTCCTGTGACCGTAACATTCTGTGCAGTGTCCGTTCGAGTATTGTGACCATTGTGAGAATTGCCATCAAGTCAGTCTCAGTCCCTTTGTTCCTCACCGAAGTTACAGCATTATTTTTACATGCTAAGAAAATGACAAGGGTTTTGTGGCGGGAGAGAAGCTATTTACTGAGCATATACTAAGTCCAGAGAATTTGAATATTAATTTAATTCTCACTATTGGAGCAGAAAGATAATGATTTTATATAACTAAACAGATTAGCGATCTGAGGCATGAAAGAGTTAAGTTACCTCTCCAAAGCCATCTGTGTGGTAAGTTAGAGCCTTGGAAAGAAGCTTAGAACCCAGATCTGCCTGGTTCCGCCTGACCCATTTGCTGGCGGAGCTGGTTGGAGCTGTGTCTGTGTTCACGGCCTTTCATGGACATTCAGCTTCTCACCCATTAATCTGCTGATCCTAAAAGAGATATATGATGTTGTGGAGTTTTTTAAAATATTATTTTTCTATCTTTTTGGAGGGTTTTGTTTTGTTTTTGTTTTTTGAAGTTTTTTTTTGTTTTTGTTTTTGTTTGTGTTCGTGTTTGTGTTTCGCCAAATTAACTAGCCTGAAATGACAGGAGAAGCAGGAACAGCTTTTTATCCAGACAACTTTGTTTTTCCCCCTTCGGTGGAGAGGCATATAGTTTGAAGAGGGAAAAAGAAGGCAGATAGCCTTTCCAGAATGGACAGCACATTACGTTAGACCTTCCTGTGTAAATTCACCAACAAACTCTTCCATCATTCTCCGACTTTATTCACTGAAGCCCTGCATTGAAAACTGGACTCAAGGGTGGGCTCAGTTTGTTGAAGGAGTCCCCAGCACAGCAGCCTCGAGGAATTCAGGAATTTCGTCAAGTAGCAAAGTTGCTTCTGAGCCTGGTTTCAGAGACAAACCAGAAGGCTGGCATGAAGCCTGCTTGTCGCCAAGGCAACTGGCCAGTTCCCCGCCTGCTCTGGAAACCGGACTTCACAGTGTAAAACTTTGCGGCGTGTTGTCTACAATGAGATGAGAAAGGTCGGGTCCTTATCTTCTACCTGGCATTTTGTTTGGATTTCAGTCAGTGTTCTCAAGCCAATTATGAAGTTGCATCAAGCATCCCTGGAACTAGGTTCTTGGTCGCAAATTGTGTTTATAGGCAGAATGGCGTCTGGGAAAGTAAACACTGTGTTCTGAGCCATGAATCTTAAACATTTGCAAGACATCGTACCATTTATAGAAATTATGAAAAATATTTGGAGACTTGAAGGTTAGTCTGTCCCTAAGTGAACTCTGATGACAGGACACCCTTTCTTTGCAAAACCATAAGAGTAAGGAAAAAAGAAGAAAGATGTAACTGCAGCCACACAGAGTGTAGAATCTGTGTTTCTTTACTCATAGATCTGTTGGAAAAGCAAAATCTTCCATTTCCCCTCTATATCTTCATTTTTTTTTTTAAGATTTTATTTACTTGACAGAGATCACAAGCAGGCAAAGGGGCAGGCAGAGAGAGAGAGAAGCGGGCTTCCCGCCGAGTAGGGAGCCCGATGCGGGGTTCGATCCCAGGACTCTGGGATCATGACCTGAGCCGAAGGCAGACGCTTAACCCACTGAGCCACCCAGACGTCCCTATCTTCAGTTTTTTAAAAAACTTCTTTCTTGGTCGATGATAAAGATCAATTATTGGTCTTAATAAGAGGCTGTGTTTCCAGTGCTTCATGTTCACCCTTAGTAACTAGGACACCGACAGGAAGTAGGAAAGGCCCAGTTCTCTTGGAGACAAGG
Organism: Mustela nigripes; assembly: GCF_022355385.1. Taxonomy (NCBI): domain Eukaryota; kingdom Metazoa; phylum Chordata; class Mammalia; order Carnivora; family Mustelidae; genus Mustela; species Mustela nigripes. Next base: position 4,532,474 of record NC_081574.1, on the reverse strand, counting down.
TAGCTGTCACTGTGAGTGTCACCTTCCTTTCATTCTCTTACCTCTCTTACTGGGCTTCAGTTAAGTGTCACAGGACTCCAGTGAATAAAAAGCAAACGAACATCTGAAATAGAATGCTTATCCAGAATTCCTTGGGATGAAAATTTCTTTTATTGAAAAAGATTTTATTTATTTATTTATTTATTTATTTGAGCGAGCGAGAGAGAGAGCATGAGAGCGGCAGGCAGAGGGAGATGGAGACTCCTTGCTGAATGGGGAGCCTGATGCAGAATGCATGGCTGGACCCTGGGACCCCAGGATCATGACCTGAGCCAAAGGGAGACGCTTAACTGACTGAGCCCCCCAGGCGCCCCAGAGATAAAAATTTCTGAATGGGAATACAAGAGCCACAGTGTTGCTGAGAAGAGTGCACGTGCCCATGCTCATGAAGCTCCTAGATTAGTTCCAGATCGGTAATGTGTGCAGTAAGTAGCTGTCACAGCTGAGGACTCCCACTGCCGCCGGCACCAGGCCCTCCTTCTCATCTCCATCCCCATCCAGTCGTGGTGGGGGGACTTTTCAAAATGCCTTACGTACCAGGGCAGGAGACAGAGACAAAACCTGAGGAATAGTGGTCACATCACAATGTCATCCCTGTGACCCACTATTACAAATGCAGAAAGCACAGCCTAGAATATATAGTATATAAATTTATATATTTCTATTTTCAGAAAAAATATATATATCCCCACCCCACCCCGTTGTGGTCACTCCATCCATTTTCACACAGGGAAAGGCCCCTTCCAGCATTACAAAGTCTCCAGGGAGCATGGCAAGCCAGGAACACTACTGAGCCTACTTATAGGCACCAAAGGGTCTGGGAGACCCACATATTCTGAAGATTCCATACTCAGGAAGCAGATTTTTACAGAAGAACCCTTGTATGTTCTTTCCCAGCAATGTCCTGCAAAGGAAGGGGCTCACACAGGTCCCCTTTCTGGGAGTCTTTGATGATGCTTTCGGCCAGCTGTGACAAGTGACTGATGTGTGTGCCAGAGAAAATGCCATTTCACTTACAGTGGGCAGGTTCCTAGATTTCCCCAGCTGACCTGCACATAAGAAAAGTATGAAAACTGCTCCAACTGCCATCGTTGCGAAAATTGATGCAGTGGAGAATTTGATTATACTCTGCCCCATTTTGCTTGTGAGATTCCCAGTTAATTTTTTAGACTGCAGAATGGATACTAAAAGCCAAAGAGCGAGCCATGAACTGTCTTGGTCTTCCTTCCAGCTCCAGTGTCCCTGCACCTGCACACAAGCAAGCCTGGTTTTGTTGCTGATGAGAGAGTGGCTCAGACTCACTGCATTGTGTTCACTTGTCATCTTCCAAACTGCCAGAGGACTTGTTGGTCTACACATTTTGCAGGAACAGAATCTAATTTATTGTAGGCTCCCATTTAAAAAAAAAAAAAACTAAACTAAAATGAAATCCTGAAATCTGGGGGTCATGAGTAAATGAAATTTGCATTTCTTCATAGGGCATGATCCAATTAGAATGTGATTTCAGAAAACATGTATTTGAAATACATGCATCAAAATATTAAAAACAGCCCAATGTATGTTTTCAGACTCTGTTATTAAAAAGTTAATCATAATTCTTGGCCACTGCAGCACCTTAGGCAATCAGCTATAAAGTCTTAGTTGTAGGGAAAATAGACTTGGAGATCTTTAAAATGTTGCCTTGATGAAAAAGATCTTCATATTTGTTGTTTGTGGTGGGCTTCATGCACTTAAAAAAAAAAATCTAGTGGTGTGTGTCCGCTTTTTGTCTTATGAAAAGGGATAAAGAGAGTAAAGGTAACGATTAGCCAGTGACTTTTACTCACACAGTCGTCAGTTCCGTTCATAAGCAGACCCGTGTCTGCCAGGTATGAGATTCTGCTGACTCTGCTGGTGGACAAGGAGCAGGATACACACCTGTGCCCCTGAGAAGCTCACAGTTGGAGAGAAAAAGCAGGAATGCGCACCTGTAATGAAACATAATCAAGTTTGATAAGAGGAATTAGGAATCCTGTGTTATCCTATCACATGGCAAAGACTGATTGATTCTCTGTAGTGGTTTCAGACCACTTTCTGGAAGGCCTTCGAAGAATGGAGAGGATCTCAAAGCTTTTGAGTGGGAAGGTCAGGAGGAGGCAGGCACAGCTGCCTGGGAGCAGGGTGTTGGCAATGGCAGGTAGGCCGCGTGCTCAGGTGTCTGGGAGCACTCTGGGGGAGCACTCCCGAAGACCAGCAGGTTGGTCGCAAGGAAGTGAGGTCAGTACAGAGAAGAGTAGAAGGGAAGTAGAAGCATGTCACAGATGCCAGTCCTTGGGCTGGCCTTGCAAGTAGGTGACTCTGATCTCTGTGGAAGGGGTCTGGTGGGGCTCTGTGACTGGGACTGCACCAAACTACTCTGGATAAAGACAGCGGAAGCTGAACTAAGGTACCAGGAAGACAGTGAGTGGAGAGCGTGGAATCAGGACCTTGTTCCGGGACGGCTGAGTGAGAGTCACCGGGCATTTGGACATGAACTATGAGGTCGAGGGAAGAAAGGTACTGAGTTTCGAATCTGAATGGTGGGACAGGGTGACCATCCCCAGAAGCCAGAATGATGCGTGAGTGGGCTGGGGCCTGGACCGGTAGAAGTCAAAGGAATTCACATTTATGTTTAGGATTATCTGATACCCTTAACACATTCTGAAATGGAGAAGACAAAGGAAGGCAAGAAAGAGAATTGCAGCTGTTCTCTGGGTTTGTGACAGGAGGGAACACGGGTGGAAACAGGATCAGGTACCTGAGAGGTTACCTCTTTTGAGGCCTAATTGCCTGGTGAGTCTCAGAGCTCTGGCCCTGCAGAAAGCCTGTGCCCCTAACCCTAACCCTAACCTGTCGGGCCGATGCCACCTTCCCAGTGAAACCTGGGACACTTAATTACAATGAGCGCTGGCACAGACACCAGCATAAGTTAATTGTACTCGCAAAGATAGCAGTGGTGGAAATTATCCCTGGAATGTCTGCAGCTCTTAGCGGATATTTCGGGAAGCACACCAGCGCCGGAGTTAGAACAACTTAAGAGAAACAAAAAGAGATTCCTTTGTCCGCTGCAGAAAGGACGCTGAGGGAGAGCTTCAGAAACGACTGGGTGTGCCGACAAAAAGACGCTGCATATCGTATGTCACTGGGGAAATGCAGCTCAAACAGCAGGGAGATACCATGATGCAGCCGTTAGAATGGCCAGATCTGGAGCATTGGGACCACCACAGCTGGGGAGGGGCCCACCCAGTCGGGGCTCTCCCCCATCCCTGGCAGCAATACAGGTTGGTACAACCACCTTGGAAGGGTGTTGGGTGATTTCCCACAAAACAAAACATCCTCTTACCACAGGCTTCAGCCATGATGTTCCTCAGTATTTATCCAAAGGGACCGAATATACTCGTGTCCACACAAATACCTGCCCGTGATGTTTATACTAGCTTTATTCATAATTGCCCAAACTTGGAAGTAACCAAGCTGCCCTTCAGCAGATGAATGGATGACCTGTGGCTCACCCCGACAACTGAATATTACTCAGCACTAAAGTGAACTGAGCCGTGAAAAGACTTGGAGGAAGCTTAAGTCCATGTTGCTTAGTGAAAGAGGCTAATCTGAAAAGGCTACATCCTGTACGAGTCCGTTGACATGGCACTCTGCAGAAGACAGAACGAGGAAGATGGAAAAGATCAGCGATTGCCAGGAGTTCGGAGGAGGGAGGGTTCATGCGAGAAACGCAGGGGAGTTGGGGAACAACGCAACTCTAATCTGTGATATGTCCATATCTACCTACCTATCTGCCAACCCATCACGGGAGACGGATCGGTAATGATAGGTCGATAGATGTATCACATATTGTTGTATAAATACATAGCATGTATGTGTGGCTGTGTGTGTATATAAATATATACATATATGCATTATGTACCATATATTCTCATGTTCACTTTGGGGTGGAGACTTAACCTGAGAATGAGGAAGAATTGAGTCCCTGATGTCAGGAGGTTATCTTGGGACGAAGAGAACGGGCTGTGGGCATGCTCTCGGAGCTGGTACAACCTGGATGCGGTCTTAGGCTCGTTCTGTCAGGAAAAGAATTCAGGGCCTTGTTTGTTCATAGGTTGCAACCATAGCAGTTGACCTTGAGTCCAGACTTCTGCAGAGACGACTAGTATTTTGTAGCAGGGCCTGGTAAGGCTGTGGGAAGCTCTGTGGGCAAGGCATCAGGCCAACACTTCCAAGGGGTTTTATTGGCTCCATAAAATTGATCAGACTTTCTTTCCTTTTTTTTTTTTTTTTTTTTAAGATTTTACTTATTTATTTGACAGAGAGAGAGCATACAAGTAGGAGAGCAGTAGTGGGAAAGGGAGAAGTAGGCTCCCCGCTGAGCAGGAAGCCTGATACTGGTCTTGATCCCGGCCCAGGACCTGAGCTCAAGGTAGCTCTATCACCGACTGAGCCACCCAGGTACCCCTGATCTTTCTTGAAGCTGTCTACCCATGTGTCTCATAAAGATGACATTCTAGGGCATATTTATTTTTTATAACATATGTGGGAGACAGATATGCATATAGGGATCTATCTCTGTCCTCACTGTAATGGTGGATACATGTCTTTACATACTTGTCAAACCCATAGACTGTACAACACACGAAATGAAGCTGATTAATCTGTGTACTTTAGTTAATATTAATGTATTAGTGTTGGCTAATGTTAGATGTTAAAAAGGGGACACTGGACTTGGGGATCAGGGGATATATGGCAACACTCTATTTTACACTTAATTTTTCCGTAAAATTAAAACTGCCCCCCAGTAAAGCTTATTAGTTAAAAAAAAAAAAAAAAAAAGCATTGAGTTGCAAGGTTTCATAAAGTGTCTTTATTTTTTTCTATCAATGCTTCTCTGGGATTTGACCTCCTTGGGGTATACATGGATTAAACTATTGCCAGGTAAAATCTAGCAAAATGTGGTTCTCTATATCATGCGTAAGACACTAATTCATTTGAAATGCATGCTATTTTTATTTTAATTATCATATTTCAAGGCTCATTAGTGTATTATATCAAAATACCTGTGATCTATTATCAAATTTTTATAATTAGGTTTTAGATTACACAGTGTTTCTAAATTTAAAATCAGCCTTTTTTTTTTTTTTTTTTTTTTTTTTTTGGTTATTTCTGAAAAGGCATCGTGCTGATTGTCTACTTCCTTCTATTTTTACAGCTGTTCCCTGTTACTTGTTAGCCTTCCAGTTTTCTATGCTGTGAATTTCCTACATATGTCATTTGCTTTCTTTTAAATTAGAATTACATGTACTCTCACACATTTTCAATATTTCCATTGATATTGTAGATACGAATTCTTTAACATTTTTGGATGTTCCAAATGTCCTCTCCGCATCTGTCATCAATCTGTTTAATTTGTTAACATGATTACATCAACATACAAATTTCTAATTTTGAGGTATTCCTATCTAAAACCACTCAGACATTCCAATTTCTCCACGGCCACCTTTACATGGGTGCCTTTTCCATGGCGGTTCTCCACACGTCACCTGTTCACTTCTGTGTGTGGTATGGATACCAAACCACTGGAAGTGCTTTTGCTCAGATTGTCAGTCCAAATCAAAGAGCTCTTTTGGGCTTAGTCAGCACTGGGTCACCTTAGAACACAGACAGGGAGCAAAACCGAGTGTAGAAGGAGCATCGCCCAGGACACAGACACTGAGACAGAGATTCAGCATGTCCTTAGTCATCCCCTCTGAAGACGGTGGAGAGGTTGGCACGAAGCTGATACGATGCAGAAAACATATCAGCGCAACAAAGCTGTGACATTCAGGTTCCTTCTACTTAAATGTCTTGGTAGCAAGAGAGTCAGGCTGAGTGAGCAGCTCCCTGTCCGTCAGTCATGCCATAAAGCATCCAGACTGCATAGTCCGGCCAACTGACGACGCTCCTGGGACAGGCTTTCATACAGAGCTGACCACAGGACTCTCGTGTTGGTGCTTCAAGGTTAATACTGTGTAGCGACCACTTTCTTTAGGCTGGAGAAGGGACCCACGTCAAACTCTTAAAACTTTTTATTTTCATGTGGAGACTCAGTATTATTCTTTTTCACACAATGAACCATTTTTTCCCAACACAATCCGTTAACTATCCATCATTTCTTCACACTGTCTTGGGCTGTCTTTATGAGACACAGTTTCCTTTGTATTTATGACAATGTGAGTGTTTTATTTTGTATAATCTGCTTAAGTGGTTTTTTTTTCTTCTGTGCTCATTTGGCACTGTTTTTAATACTCTCACTGTGAATAATACTTTCTTTTCATGATGTTTTTCTGACTCATTATTGCTGATCATCTTGTACCTGACAAATTTGCAGAACTCTAATTTGTTTTAAACATTTGTCTGATGATTCTATTGTATTTTCTTTAACAATGAGCATATTGTCTGTACATGATACCACTTGTTGACTCCCCTCTGTTCTAGTCTGGGACCCCTAGAAAGCAGCATCTCATAAAATGGCTTATGTGCTACCAACTTATTAGCAAGTACAATTCCAGGAACACAATCAAGGGTCTGGGAAAGGGAAGCAGAGGAGGGAGAGCCGATATGACATATGCTGTCAAACTAGCTGCCACTAAGCACTGATGATTGGTTTTGTTTACCAAGAAGTCCATTTTAGTTGTTTTGTAGGACAGTGTGTCCTGAGGGGAAAAAGGAGAAGAATGAACCCATTGGCTCTCTCCTCCAATTAAGCAAAGCGTTACAGTGCAATGACTATAAGCTTCATGTCCCAGCATACACTGTGAAGCAGAGGGGACTCAGCTTGGGGGAGCAGCAAGGCCCTCTCCAGTTGTGTCCAAGTGGAAATTGATTATATCATGGACTAGTCAGTCCCTATCAGTGGTGGAAGAAGCCATACTTAAGGAGCCCAATAAAAGGTGACGTGGTCTGTAGAATGTGTCTGCTAGAGTCTCGGACCCCTCTCAGACGCACTCTGTCACTCCACTGTTGCTTGACCTCTTCATCTTAGTATGATACAGGTCTCCATTAATGTGAGAAGAGACGCTGTGACTTGTTTCCTGAGAGGAGATCTGGCACTGTCCCTTCACGATGGCGGCCAGATGTAGACTCCACAAAGATTTCCGGAAAGATGGGGGGTGGGGCAAGCTGCAGTCTTTGCTGCTGTGAATTTGCTGACAATTATACCTGGTGTCCATCCCCTCTCCTTCAGTATTCATTTCAGATTTCACTCACCTTCGGCCAGTATTTTGGCTGATCTAAGTGGTTTGAATGGTGCAGTAACCCAAACTTCATTCTGAAGAGAAATGTGTGTGTTGTGTTTTTTGTTTGTTTGTTTGTTTGTTTTTCCCAAGTCATATTTATGCACACATACTTTCTTATACACTAGGAAAGCAGAAGAGTGATCCCAGGGTGAATCTTCAGATCCATTAGTCCTACTCTGAAACAGGCCTTAGCTAAACCTCCATTTCTCATGCCACCTCTAAATGCATCTTGTCTATCCAGAGAATCAAAATGGTTTTAGTTGCCTCCTGGTATCAGCACCAGCTCAGGCTCCATTTCTGCTAGCTGCAAAATACCTGGATATCCTGACCTTCATCTTTTGGTGCATTACTTTGGAAAATAGTCATAGAACTTGTTGGGAAAAGTTGAAGAAGCATTTATGACATTTTTCACGTTGTGGAAAGCTCTAGGTTTGTGAACTGATTTTGATCTAGAAAGTTGGTGATGAACCACAATATTCCATTTGTCAACTGATACCAGCCTTCAGCCTTCAGGTTACCAGATTGTGTAAATAATAGCAGCGCAGAAAAGTTACACGCACGTGCATGCGCGCGCGCACACACACACACACACACATACACACCACACCACATACATATCGCTAACTGGTTGTTCTCTCTTCACCATGAGAACACCATGATAAAGTAACCATTGTGGGCACTCCGTCCTTACTGTCCACTGTAGTAATGACATCTGCCTTGTCTCAAAAGGGATCGGGAATCGCTGTGTCATTCTGCAACCCTACCATCCTCACTGGTACACAGCAGCACATCTTACCCTCAACCATGGCCTACAGAGAATATGATGTTTTCTCAAATATCTTTGTGCTTCTCTCAGAAGTACGTTTCTTATTTTCATAGTAAAAGGTGTGTCCTTGGACCATTTCAGGGAACATTATTAGAAGGAGTTTCTCACATTCTACAGAGTTAATCTCATTCAACATTATCACCTCACTGAGATGTCTGACATTTCCCTCAGTACTGTGCCTAGAAAGTTCTGGCATCATCAACTTATTCAGAGGTCAAGTTTTTGCATGTCAAAGAAGTGGCTCAAGGAGCCAGTTAAGCTATTAGGACCACATCCTGGTGTCCTTGAGAGCACACTGAAACTCTGACTTAGCTGTGGACTCCACATCAGTAACCCCTGCTTGGTACCTCCAGTTCAGCGCCTTTAATGCCCAGCCTTATGACACATGTGTTCCCCTGTTCTCTTCAGTGTCATTTAACCAGTTTCTGCAATTTCTGTGGCCATATAGCTTTTTCCTCCCAAAACAGAAACTATAGTTATCCTGTCAGGAGGAGATGTGTCCTGCTTCTGGTTTTAACCTGGAAGCAGCGAGAAGCCAGGTGGCAAAGCCCAAGGAAAGCCTGCATCGTTGTGGCACACCCCTACCTCAGTGAAGTCACTGCATTTTTCTCTTGTCAGAGTGAGGCTACTTTTCTCTGGAAAAATCAGAGATTGCTTCTACCAATCAAAACTTTCAGGAGAGGGGCCCCTGGGGATTCCGTCCGGTAAGCCTCCAACTCTTGGTTTTGACTCGGATCACGATCTCAGGGTCCTGGGATGGAGCCCTGCGCAGGTTCTGGGCTCGGGGCAGAGTCTGCTTGTCTCCCTCCTCCTGCCCCACTTCCCTGCCCTGCTTCTCTGCCCCACGCCCACCACATCCCGCCCCACTCATGCTCTCAACCTGTGCTCTCTCCCTCTCTCTCAAAAAAAAAAAAAAAAAAAGAAAGAAAAAAATCTTTAAAAACAAACAAACCAAGCCTTCCATGAGAATCTCAGGACTCAGGCTCTCTAGACTCCCCCACCCAAATATCCCTCTCCTCGCCGTCAGGTTTGTGGTCTTCCATACCAGGGTTCCAGTTCTGACCCTGGAGAGTATTGGCACTGGGCGGGGTCTTCTCTACCATCTTATCACACACATCTGCAGTTGGATCCTGGCTGCGAGGTCCCACGTATTCTGCTCTGCACCCACAGAGACGACACTGTCTTTAAAAACAATCTCTTGAAAAGTCCCTCAGAATCCATGGTGTACTTTGAGTTGAAAGCTGACCACCCTAACTTAAGTTTCTTTCACCAGAGATCCCAAATGGAGTTATTATAAACCCCCCGCCCCCATCCATGCTAGTTCCCGCGCTCCCCGACCTGCTCCTGCCGTGGCCATCGTGGTCGCCGGCGCTTCCCCTGCACCTGCCCCTCTTCACGACTAACCACAGACAACAGCCTTGATCAGAACACCGTGGAGGGTCCGTAGTTCTCACTGCCAGGTGGACACCAGGGTTTGGTTTGTATGAAACCTGAGGCTGTGCGATGACCGAGCTGCACTGCACAATCCCCGTGTGACAGTCTGCGTTCCAGGGCCATTAGCTTTTGTCTCTCAGAAAGAATCTTGGACTAAGGCATATGTGCTTTTTCACTAGGGAAAGTAATCTCAGGGAGAAGAACTAAGGTCAAGGGCATGCCAGGGGAAAGAATGGAGAGCCAGTGAATTAGCTGCTGCTAATTGTAGCTCTTTGCTTGATTTACCGCAGCCTCCCCCAAATCGTGAAATGAACTGCATTTCTAGAGAGTCTGTCTAGAGGAAGGAAAAGAGTAGAGTTCGTTTTGGTTCCTACTTCTCTTGAGCCAGTGGTTGGCCCACGGGGCATAGGTCAGTCCCTTTCCTGAAGCTCACAACCGCAGTGCGAGTAGGGCCCCATCATGTCTCACGCTGCGGCGTGACAGCAGACCACAGGGCAGGACACCAGAGAATGCCACTTGGGCAAGGAGGAGGTTGCCCTGAGAGCGAGTTTGCGTGGGATTCAGATGGTACTGGTCCCTGCAGTAGTGGCCACCACATCAGCCGGGTGACGCTGGGAGGGTGTGAACGTCTGTGCCTGTTGGTCGATTGGACTCTTTCTCTCTTTTTTCCTTCTTTGCTTTACTTGCGCAGCCAACCACTGCAGCAGGAAGTTGAGTGACCATAGTGCCTTGCTCCAAGTAGTAAAGGAAGCACAGCCAGTTGTTCCTATTGTAAATGATGTTGGCTGTAAGATTTTTGCACATGCTTTTTTTTTCCTCCGTGTAAGACAGTTTCCATTTTATAAAATCTTCAGCTATTGCATATTAATTTAGATTTTTTGATTTATCAAAAATTTTATGCTTGTATTCAATGACATTTTTGTATAGTTGATTGAAGTGAATTAAATTATAGAATTTTTCTGATGTTATGAGAGTCTTGCATTTCCAGAATGTACTCAGGTCCATTGGGTTGTTTTATATTTTTTAACACATTGCTGGATTTAGTGAGATGTTAGACTTTTGGATTTTATTCCTTGTCTGGCTTTGTAATCGAGGTTATATTAATCTTACAAAATGAGCCGCATTCATTTTAGTCTATAGTGAGGAAATAAACCTTTCACCAGGCAGAAGGTTTTTTCTTGATTGAGGTTTTCCGAGAACTCTCAGGCAAAGCCTTACAGGAGCGGAACGTCTGGTGGAGTGGTTTAATTCCGTTGGAACATCTTCACCTGCAGTGGGTCCTTTGAAGGTTTTTTCTTTGATTCCTCAATCTTGGCCTTTGGTTTTTCTTTTTTCAAAAACTGGTTTTGTTTCGCTGTGACCACCTGGGCCCCGAGTGTGGCAGGAGTCCGCCTTGCGTCGTCCCTGTCCGCTGCCTCACACCGCCATCCTGCTGGGACCCCTTGATCGCCACTGGGCTGCCCCCTTCTCCAAGAAACCCTAGCACCATCCAGAAGAAAACAGCAGCAACAAACAAACAGAATGAGGGTTACAAAATCAAGACGTGGGGTGCCCGGATGGCGCGGTCTCTTAAGCACCTCGGCTCTTGGTCTTGGCTCAGGTGTGATCTCAGGGTCACGAGACACATGCTGATTCCGTCTCCCTCTCACGCCATACCCTGCTCTCTCTCTCTTTCAAATAAATCAATAAATCTTTTTTGTGTTTTTTTTTAAACCAAGGAATGGTTTTGTTATCGAAGAAGATTCCTGACAAGCACATCACTTACAGAAAATGCTTGTTGAGGAGCGCCTGGGTGGCTCAGTGGGTTAAAGCCTCTGCCTTCAGCTCAGGTCATGATCCCAGGGTCCAGGGCTTAGCAGGGAGCCTGCTTCCTCCTCTCTCTCTCTGCCTGCCTCTCTGCCTGCTTGTGACTTCTTTCTCTGTGTGTCAAATAAATAAAATCTTTAAAAAAAAAAAAAAGAAAAGAAAAGAAAATGCTTGTTGATATTTTCCATCTGCCCCATGGCTCGTACTGATTGATATCACTTGTTCACATAAAATCCAGATACTGAGTCAGGAGCAGAGGCATCTACTTCAAAAGTGTGTCATTATTTTTCAAAGTCGTGGCTAAAGTGGTGGTTTGACATGTTGAGCAGAAGAAAGGCTATGCAAGGAGCCCTCTGCAGATAGATCATCAGTTTTCATTTAGATCAAATGATTCTTCTTGTTGATTAATTCATCTTCGTCCCAGTTCAGAGTGTGCATCAGGGGTGAGGGGTGCGTACAGGAAAGGCCAAGGACTAGATGTTAGCACTGACAGAACTTCACAAACACCGCAGCAGGGGACACATGAAAAGCAGCATTCATCAAACTAAAATATCATGCTAAGTCCAACAGCAGGTTGTTGTTTTTTTTTTTTAACAAATTTATGGCAGAAAAGTAAAGCTCTTAAAAATTCTTTATGTGGAAAGTGAAAGAGCAGAGATTATTGTGAATGCTACAATGAAAAGGTTGCATTTTAACCTCAGAGAAGAACATCTGTTGTTTTTGAAACATGAAAAATCTACAAAGACTGTTTTGGGGAAGGAAAACATCATAGTAAAACTGTCTTGCTGAATTAAGGACGTTATGTAATACGAATGTATTTGGGGTTAATTGTGGTTGAAATAGTTCATAATGTCACTTAGCATTAAAAAACAACAAGAAAAATCCATAACCTTCAAAATTCACAAATACAATTTTATATATATAATTAGCTCATATATATAATTAGCATATGTATACATATACAAAATATGTGTGTGTGTATATATATATATATAAACATATATTTTTATCCCCAGGGGTACAGGTCTGTGAATCACCAGGTTTACACACTTCACAGCACTCACCAAATCACATACCCTCCCCAATGTCCATAATCCCACCCCCTTCTCCCAAACCCCCTCCCCCCGGCAACCCTCAGTTTGTTTTGTGAGATTTACGTATATATATATATAATTAGAGAACTTATTTAACCAAAAAAATGGTCAGCATTATACTAGCGTACAGAAGCTGGTTTAAAAAGTAGGTTTTAAAGGCTCTAACGTTTCTAAAATATAATCAGTCACAGGCAACGAAGACGAAAAGTATTTAACAATAGCTGTTTTCAAAAGTAATTTTTGATAATGCTGGTATTAAATATAAAATCAGCTCATCTGTATATATTGTTCTTGTTTTTTGCCTGTGATCAATTATGTTTTAGAAATATGTGAACCTTATAAATCAGCTTCTGGGGGCACAAGGGGCCCAGTTGGTTAATCATCTGTTTATTGATTTCGGCTCAGATCATGACATCAAGAGTGTTGAGAATGAACCCCGCGTCGGGCTGCACGCTCAGCTCAAGGTCCTCTTGGGATTCTCTGTCTTCCTCTCTCTGCTCTCCTGCTCTAAATAAAATAAAATAAGTAAATAAATAAAATCTTTTTTTTTAATTTAAAATTTTTTAAAAAATCAGCTTCTGTATCCTAGAACGATATTGAACATTTTTTTGTAAATAAATTCAATAAATATTGGTTGCAATTCATTAAAAAACCAGTTGAAGATGTTTAAATAAATGAAACACCAAACTTCAGCTTCTGACACTTTTGGAAGCTGACATTTATTTAAAACAAAGCAAACAGCGAGGAGACCCCAAACACCTAGAATGTTTAATTGTGACATCCTGTAATTACTCTGTGGGATAGCTTAATTCGTTTGATGATGGCTTTAATTTTAGATGGCTTTAATTTTAATTTCCTATACTGTAATAGAAGGAAAATGTCAAGGCCTGTGTAAATAGAGAAAAACCAATCAGACATGTTTTACCTTATAAAATAAGCATTTGTCAGTGGGAAGTATCATGAATATAGACAAAAGATGAACTATTGGTAAAACTCCTGTTTCTTAAATATTTACAAATTATTCTATCACATATATTAGAACTGAGACTATACTTCATTTAGAATAATTTGCTAAGGTTAACATGTCCTTAATGCATTGTAAAAACAGCGTTTTCTCATTTAAAAATACAAAACTATCAATTAAAGTTGTTGATAATTTCAAATTTATTAATCATGAAATGAAACTTTAGAGAAGACTGAAGACAATTTTATTTAAAAATATATGTGTGTGTGTGTATATATATATATATATATATATATATATATGTATTTGTATGTATGTATCTTTAAGGATTTTTGTAGTACGTATTTTTATTTTGCACCTTTTCAATGACAACTATGGCTATGAATCTTGCTTTATTTTTTAGTTAATAAATGCAGGGGATATTTCTGTGTTTGTGAATGGAGGGGTTCCTCATTAATTTCCTTTTATAACTGCATGGAATTTAGTGTGTGATGTATCATGGATTAACAATGTCTGTGATGGATTTATGGATACCTCCACTGTTTTACTATTCTGCACAGCACTCTGAAATGTTACCATCAACCCATATCCTTTGTATCATATGTGTTATTGCTATAGGGTAAATTCTCAGTGATTTCTGGATCAAAGAGTTAAAGATATGTGAGAAGGTCTTTTTTTTCCCCCCATTTAAGAGATAAAAATGAAATCTCGCTATAGTTTCAATGTTTATTTCTTTTATTGTGACTGACATTGAATATATATATATATATATATATATATATATATATATATATATATATATATATTTATATTTAAGAGCTGTTAGTATTTAATTGTGAACTTTCTGGCATTCCTTTGACTATTTTTCTCTTAATTTCTAGGATATACACAAACGTATATTTGTGTATACACACACACACACACACACACACACACACACTCACACATGAATCTATGCATGTTAGGCTTTAGACATGAGCTTCAATTTTTTCCCCAAGATATGTGTTTTTCTTTTGACTTGGTTATTGGTTTGTTTGACTGTTCCTTCATCTCAAGGAAGCATCGTTTTATTTTTATTTATCTTTTATTGAGGCACAATTCATAAATAGCATTATGCTAGTTTCAGACTTATAATCATTCAAATTTGTGTGTGCTGTGAAAGAATCACCACAGCAAGTCTGGTTACCATCTGTCACAGTACACGGTTACATTTTTGTTTTGTTCTGTTTGTTTTACCTTACGGTGAGAACTTTTAACATTTACTCTCTTGGCAACTTCCAAATATGAAAGACAGTACTTTTGACTATAGTCACAATGCTGTACTTATAGGCTCATAACTTAATTTACTTTATATCTGCAACTTGTACCCCTTGACCCTACTTATCATGTCTCCCTAAGTCCCCTCCACTCTGGCAACTACCAGTCTGTTCCCTGTACTTATGAGTTTTGCTTTCTTTTGTTTGTTCATTCGTTTTGTTTAAGTCCACATGTAAGTGATATCATATGGTATTATTCTTCTTCAGCGTGAATTATTTCACTTAGCATAATACCCTCCATGTCTATCAACATTTTGCAAGTGGTAAGATTCTGTTATTTTTAATGGCTTAGTAGTATTCCTCTGTGTGTGTGTGTGTGTGTGTGTGTGTGTACCTCACATCTTCTTATCCATTAGTCTATTGATGGACATTTAGGTTGGGTCCATATAGTGGCTATTGTAAAAAATGGTACAGTGAACATAAAGATGCATATACCTTTTCAAATTTTTGTAGGTTTTTTTTTTTTTTTCAGATAACCACACAGAAATTGAATTTTTAGACTGTATCATAGTTCTATTTTTAGGTTTTTTTGTTTTGTTTTGTTTTAAGAATTTTGTACTGTTTTTTTACAATTCCATCAGCATTGCACCAGCGTTCCCCTTCCCCACGTCATTGCCAACACGCTCCACTTCTTGTCTTTTTGATGTTAGCCATTCTGACTCGTGTAAGATGGTGTCTCATTGTGGTTTTAATTTGCATTTTCTGGTTGAGGGATGTTAAGCATCTTCTCAGGCACCTGTTGGTGATCTGAGCATGTTCTTTGGGAGGTTGTCTATTTAGACCCTTGGCCCACTTTTTAAATTGGATTATTTGGAGTTTTATTAATATTGGTTTGTGTGAGTTTTTTATAAGTTTTGAATATTAACCTCTTATCAGATATATGATTTAATATTTTCTCCCACTCACTAGGTTGCTTTTCATTGTGTTGATGGTTTCCTTTACTAGGGAGAAGCCTTTTAACTTGATGTAGTCTCACATGTTTATTTTTGCTTTAGTTGCCTTTGCTTTGGAATCAGATCCAGAAATTTATTACCAAAAACAATGTCAAGGAGCTACCACCTAGTTTTATTTTTTCCTCGGGGTTTAATGGCAGCATGCTTCCATCTTTAGTCCAGTGCGAGTTAGCACTTTGTGTGTAGTGTGAGATAGTGATCTAGTGTTACTCTTTTAAATGCGGCCCGAGAGTTTTGTCAGCACCATCTGTTAAAGCGAACGTCTTTTCCCCATGGTCTATTCTTGCTTCCTTTGTCGTAAATTAATTGACCATATATATGTGGTTTATTTCTGGGCCCTCTGTTCTGTTCTCTTGATCTAGGTGTCTGGTTTTATACCAGTTATACACTGTTCTGATTACTATAGTTTTGTAGTATAGTTTCAAGTCAGGGAGTATGATACTGAGATTTGTTCTTCTTTTTCAAGATTGCTTTGGCTATTTGGGGTATTTTTGGTTCCATACAGTTTTTAGGGTTGGCTATTCTGATCCTGTGAAAAATTCCATCAGAATTTTAATCAGAATTTTATTGGATCTGTAGATTGCTTTGAGTATAGACATTTTAACACTGTAAGTCTTCTAATCCATGAGCACAGAATGTCTTTTCATTTATTTGTGTATTCAGTTTATTCCATGAATATCTTATAGTTTTCAAAGTACACTTCATTTACGTCCTTGCTTTAGTTTATTCCTAAGTATATTATTGTTTTGGATGCAATTGTAAGTGGGATTGTGTTCTTAAATTCTCTTTTTGATATTTCATCATTAACATTAAGAAAGATAACTGACTTCTATGTACTGATTTTGTACCTTAAAACTTTTAAATTCTGGTAGAATGAGAGAGTGGAATGGTGGTTGCCATGGGCTGAGGGCTGGAGAAAATGGGAAGATGTTGGTCAAAATGTACACACTTCTGGTTATAACATAAGTAAGTTTGGGGAACCTAATGTACACCATGATGAGTATTGTTAAGAATACTGTGTCAAACACTTAAAACTTGCGATGAGAGTAGAGTTTTAATATTCTCACCATAATACCACCACCAACAAAAATTATGTGAGGTGAAGAGTATGTTAGCTAATCTCACTGTGGTAAGCATTTTGAAATATATACATTTAAAAGCATTCATATGTACACCTTAAATCTGCACAATGTCACATGTCAGTTACATCTCAATAAAGCTAGAAAAAATTAATAAAATCGTTTCTAATGTAAATGTGATGAAACACATTTTCCTCTAAGTATTGCTTTAACTGCATTTTACAAATTTAATATATTGTATTTTTATTTTTTATTTCATTTGAAATATTTTCTAATTGCCTTTTGGCTTTTCTACCCATAAGATTTTTTATAAATAGGCAAACAAATGAACCTCATTCATATTTCACACCATTTGAAGAATAAACATGGTCGAAGGTAAATATAAGATGTAAAAACATAAAATTTCTACAAGAAAATATAAGAGATCAGATAAGAAATAAAAATATTCATGGAAACAAATGAAAATGAAAGTACAACTGTCCAGAATCTCTGGGATGCAGCAAATGCAGTCCTAAGAGGGAAGTCTCTAGCAATACAGGCCTACCTCAAGAAGCAAGGAAAATCTCAAATAAATAACCTAATGTTACACCTAAATGACCTAGAAAAAGGACAAAAAGCAAAACCTAAAGCCAGAAGAACAAAGGAAATACTAAAGATTAGAGCATAAATAAATGATATAGAAACTTAAAAAACAATAGAACAGGCCCATGAAACCAGGAGCTGGTTCTTTGAAAAAATATCAATAAAATTGATAAAACCTTTAGCCATACTTAGCAAAAAGGAAAGAGAAAGGATTTAAATAAATAAAATCACAGATGAGAGAGGAGAAATACCAGTGAACACCACAGAAAGGGGAAAAAGATATTTGCGTCCTTGGGTTAAGCAAGGATTTTTCCCTCAAGAGAAAAATTATAAATTTGATGATACTGAATTTACAAACCTATCCTTTGAAAGTCACTATTAAGAAAATAAAAAGAGAAACCACAGATTAAAATGAATTTTTTACAACACATATTGATAAAGGACTTGTACCCAGTACATAAAAATCTGTCACAACTCAATTCTATGAAAATAAACCAATGAATAAAAGAGAATAACAAAATTTGAAAAGACTCCACACACACACAAAAAGATATACAGATGTCAAATAATTATGTGAATAATGTTCAATATCATTATCTATTAGGGAAATGCAAAATAAAGTAAATGAAGTATCGCTATAGGTATTGTATTAGAATTGCTTTAAAATTACAATACAAGTGAGGTATATGCAGTGACTGGAATGTTCATACCTCTCTGGAAGGGATAAGAAATGGTAGAATCACTCTAGAACACAGTTTGGCCTTCCCTTATGAGGTGAGAAATACTTGTAATATATGATCAATGTTCTGTTTGTTACCAGACTTCTCACATACGATCCCTAACAGATTTCCTTCATGTACATACAAGCCCTTTATCAAATACATCTTAGAAAAACAGTGCATTACAATGTGGTAACTTTGGGTTCTCCCTAGTGGTGTGTCAGCAGGAAAATAAAGGCATTACCACATAATGGAGTAATTTCAATTTTATTATTGTTCATTCTTTTACTTTTAACCTGGAGTAATTTCAATTTTATTATTGTTCATTCTTTTACTTTTAACCT